>NC_060281.1:31647848-31649847 GCF_021613505.1 Equus quagga
TAGTTGTATTATGATGTGGAGAGATGAAGGGAATGAGGCTGATAGGCATCTGGTTTCCATTCTACAAATATTTTCTGGAAAATGACCATTAAGCTAGGACCTCTGTTATGTACTTGAAGGAGGAGGGCACAGTAAGATGCCTTCAGTTTTACCCCAAACCTTAAGAAATGGGAGAACAGTCCTACCTTGCTGAATGAGGTTTCTCCCTCCATTGTCCTTTGAAAGACTGTAAATTCTGTCGTCTCTTATTGGTCAAGTGTGAACTTGAGGCTCACTTTCCACTGTCCTTGAACATCTTATCCAAGTGCTCCAAGGTATAGGAATATGTTACATAATTTTTCCTGTTTTTTTCCTTTGCAACCATAGTAAATGTCGTTTAAACTTCTGCGCTTTTACCAACACAATTATTAATTCTGGGAACGGCAATCCCTTTTAAATGTTTATAAAAGATCTGTATATACTAAGGAAATTTCGTTGATAATATGTCTCAATTCACAATATTTTCAGCCGTTTTCTAGGACATTTCCAAGGAGTTTTTCATAAAACCTTAATATAAGGATTAAAACGTTTAACATCACCCTTTCTTAAACATTTTTCAATGATTTTTTTTCAGAGGAAATAGATTTTAGAAGTGTATCTGCTAGAGATACAGTTTGGGGACAGATGGATGCTTTTACTGTTGGCTTCCTCATCTGTCTTAAGCAGCTGTCTTGTGGACTGGTGTGTGTTTGCCCTATATTTTCAAAGGGAAGAAGGCTCAATGCAAGACTGAAGACGGACATTGTTTATCCCAAAAAAGGTCATCTCAACCTCCTCTCAGGGTTTCATATTCTGTTTAGTTACTTTTGCACCAACGAGTCTGTACAAGTAAAACAACATGGCCTGTGATTGGTGAGGTTGCTTTTGGAATTATCTGGTTCCAATTCTGGGAAATATTAGTCAGTTTCAACCGTAGAGAAAACTATGGAAGTGTTTCACATTTTTATCTTTGCTCACTGACATGTGCCTTCGTTTTGAATTAATTTGTCTTTTCTTCCTTTTATTTTCCAGTTAAGAGTGAACAGGAAAAAGGCAAGTCCCATTCACATATTTCGCTGTTTGACTAGTGCTTCTTTCATCTGTTTCTTGTACGCTTGTCTTCAACTATTAAGGATCATCGTTCTCAACTCCAGTATACATACTACCTGTTTACGTGATTTGTCTCATTACCTTATCTTTCTACCCGAGCTTGCTGTTTTGCTTTTTAATTCTCTTTCCCTTATTATTACTGCTCTGAATTGTCCTGCCACTCCAATATTGTAGACAGATGCTTTTTGTCAAGTATAATTTTATTAATCACATACCTCTGATATTTTGGCATTCTCAAAGTGGTTCAAGTGTAAGTTTTGTCTAAGTGAACTCACATCTTTTGATTTACAACCCCCTTCGTTGCCATTTCATACTTTACTTCCCTTCCTTTCATGTGATAAGCTTCATCCAGGTGTGAGTTAAAACAGAAACTCATATAGAATAAGGTTATGTATTAAGTGATTGAGGGAAATGTTGTAAATAGAAGCTCCCAGGAATCTAACTCTGCATTTTCACCACAGGCAGTGGTTCAGTGTTCTGGAACTCAGTGTTTGTGGCTACTTTATACAACATAGTTAGCACAATAACAAGGAATGAATATTAATAGTAGCAGTCCAGAGCCTACCAAAACTAACAAAAGGAACAATAACAACTCAAATAAATAATGCCAAAAGGGATCAAGAATAATTTTTATGAGGTAGCCACCACAACTAATGTTTCTAGAATATTTTCTCTTGTAGTAAATTCATTCTGTTTCCCCTATTTTCATTTTGTAGAATATTCTCTGGACAAAAGTAGACTTTCAGCCACTCTTGATGCATGTGTGTCAATGATTGAGTCTGTGTTTGTGTGTGTGTATGTGAGTGTGTGTGTCCAATTCTAGAACCTGTTAGGTTTGATTTAAAACTTTTAGTGCATTTGAATTTTCTTT
>NC_060281.1:31649947-31651910 GCF_021613505.1 Equus quagga
TAAGATGCCTTCAGTTTTACCCCAAACCTTAAGAAATGGGAGAACAGTCCTACCTTGCTGAATGAGGTTTCTCCCTCCATTGTCCTTTGAAAGACTGTAAATTCTGTCGTCTCTTATTGGTCAAATGTGAACTTGAGGCTCACTTTCCACTGTCCTTGAACATATCACCCAAGTGCTCCAAGGTATACGGATATGTTACATAATTTTTCCTTTCTTTTTCCTTTCCAACCATAGTAAGCGTCGTTTAAACTTCTGCGCTTTTACCAACACAATTATTAATTCTGGGAACGGCAATCCCTTTTAAATGTTTATAAAAGATCTGTATATACTAAGGAAATTTCATTGATAATGTGTCTCAATTCACAATATTTTCAGCCGGTTTCTAGGACATTTCCAACGAGTTTTCATAAAACCTTAATACAGGATTAAAACGTTTAACATCATCCTTTCTTAAACATTTTTCAATGATTTTTTTTTTCAGAGGAAATGGATTTTAGAAGTGTATCTGCTAGAGATACAGTTTGGGGACAGATGGACACTTTTACTGTTGGCTTCCTCATCTGTCTTAAGCACCTGTCTTGTGGACTGGTGTGTGTTTGCCCTATATTTTCAAAGGGAAGAAGGCTCAATGCAAGACCAATGCCGGACGTTGTTTATTCCAAAAAAGGTCATCTCAACCTCCTCTCGGGATGTTTATTTAGTTCCTTTTGTATTTAGTTTTCTATTCAGTTCCTTTTCTATTTTTTTCTGTTTAGTTACATTTGCACCAGGGAGTGTGTAGAACATGAACAACAATACCTGTGGTTGGTCAGGGTGCTTTTGGAATCTTCTGGTTCCAGTTCTGAGAAATATTGGTCACTTTGAACCATACGGAAAACTAGGGAAGTGTTTCAAGTTTTTTTCTTTGCTCACTGACACGTGCCTTCATTTCGAATTAATTGGTCCTTTCTTCCTTTTGTTTTACAGATCAGAGTGAACAGGAAAGAGGCACGTTCCATTCACGTATTTCACTATTTACCTAGTGATGGTTTCATCTGTTTCTTGTACGCTTGTCTTCAACTATTAAGGATCATTGTTCTCAGCTCTGATATACATACCTGTTTACGTGATTTGTCTCATTCCCTTGTCTTTCTAACTGAGCTTGCCATTTCCTCTTTGCTTCACTTCCCCTTATTATTACTGCTCTGAGTTGTCCTGCCACTTCAATATTGTAGATGGATGCTTTTTGTCAAGTATGATTTTATTAATCATATACCTCTGAATTTTGGCATTTTCAAAGTGGATCATGTGTGAGTTTTGTCTAAGATAACTCAAATCTTTTGATTTAGAACCCCCTTTGTTGCCATTTCATACTTTACTTCCCTTCCTTTCATGTGATTTACTTAAGATAAGCTTCATCCAGGCATGAGTTAAAACAGAAACTCATATAAAATAAGGTGATGTGTTCAACAGATTGAGGCAAATGTAAATACAGGCACCCGGAAAACTAACCCTGCATTTCCTCTACAAGCCGTGGTTCCGTATTCTGTAAGTCAGTGTTTGTGGCTACTTCATACAAAGAAGATACCACAGTAATGGGACACGACTGCCAATAGTTAGGGGCAGTCAAAAGCCTACCAAAACTAAGGAAATAAGTAATAAAAGCTTAAATAAAGTCAAAATGGATCAAGAATATTTTTTTATGAGGTAACCATCACAACTGATATTTCTGAAATGTTTTCTCTTGCAGTAAATTCATTCTGTCTCCCCATCTTCATTACTCGTAAAAAATTCTCTGGACAAAAGTGGGCTTTCAGTTGCTGTTGATGCATGCCTGTGAGTGAGTGTGTGTGTGCGCGCATGCGCGTATGTGTGTGTGTGTCTGTCTGTCTGTTTCTGCATCCTGATAAGTTTGAATTTACATTTAAAGTTTTAATACATTTGAATTTTCTTCACGTTTGTTTCCCATGATATTTACATTAAT
>NC_060281.1:31652973-31700008 GCF_021613505.1 Equus quagga
TTGGCTTCTTCTGCGCTGTACACTTTTCCAGAGTTTCTTTAAGAAGATGGCAAAATGAAGGACGTTACATTGATTAGCATATGGGTTTTATTGTATATATATTTCTGAAAGACATCCTAAGTTAAGACTTCTTTTGTATGTTCTCAGTTTGAGGGCCCATGTATGCAGCTCATACTTACCCAATACAACGCAAAAGAAGAGAAATTCCCAAAATGCTGAGTGAAGCATCTCTACCCATTGAGTGATCAAAGTTGTTGTTATAACTGATATCATTCATTGGTCAAGTGTGAGGTGAGGGTCACTCTCCCTCTGCCCTCGAACATATTACCCAAGTGTTCCCATGCACCTACATACATTACATATTTTCTCCTAAGTTAATAAATGTCCGACCACACTGATCGCTCTGTATTCTTTGGCATTTTTATTGCCACAATGATCAAATTGGCAAGCTGCAATTTCTTCTAAATATTGGTAGAAGGATTGTATCACCTAAGGAAGATTCAAATCTAATGTATCTCAATTCTGGATGTGTTCTGTGACAACACAAGCAGCTACTGCCCTGGCCTGATTCCCAAAGAACATGTAATAGAATCCTCATCTTTATACGTCCTCCTCTTCCAATGACATTTTCCAATTATACTATTGATTTCTTTGGAATGGAATTTACAAAATTATCTCTTCAATGTACATAGCACGTTTCATATGACCGCTGGTCCAGATAGAGATTGAGACGGATGGGTGCCTTTACTGTACGCTTCCTCCTCACTTTTGGAGTGCCTGACTCATGTATGGCTGCATGTCTTCATTGTCTTCTGAAAAACAGGACAGCTGGACAAAAGAGGACTGATTGATATTGTTAATTCTAGAGGAAGTCCTATCATTCCTCCACTCATGGTTTCTTTTCCTATCTTAATTCCTTTTGCACCTAGGAGTGGATGGATTTGAAACAAGTGTGCCTCTGATGGGTCAGATGTCCTTTCGAACCTGAAGGTTCTGATTGTCACAAATATGAGTCAATTTGCATCACAGAATAAACTATGAAAGGGTTTCAAGTGTCGGTGTTCCTCCCATCCTGGCAAAGCACCTTCTTTTGCAAGAAATTTTTCCTTTCTTCCTTTACTTTTCAGCGAATACTGAACATGAAAAAGACAAGTTCCTATAATGTATTCCGCTGTTTTCCTGAGTCACTGTGTATGTCTCTTGCTGTGTGTGTGTGTTTGTGTGTGTGTGTATGGGAGTGTGAGGTCAGCTAAACCTTCATAGTGGTTATTTTAAATACCGAATTTTAAGAAATTTAAACGTGTTTGAATTACCATCCTGTGAAATTGACATTGAACTTTGCATTTTTTTTCAGAGGAACTTAAGAAAAACTTGGGTAAGTTGTCTGATATCCCTCTACTTCAATACCTCCTGAGGATGCCTGGTTTCTTGGCCTCCGTTGAGACCCCTGTCATTATATCTCTAAGCCATCAGTTTACATGGACTTCTCCTGAGTGTTGAGTTTTCCCACCCAAATTGGATGGTGTTGGGCTTCTTCCATTTTAAGTTCTGTCCATTTTGGTTACTCTTCCCTTCATCCTCTTCCCTTCCTGTTATTTGTATTTAATCCCCTGCCATCCCTGGAAACATTAGTTTCTTCTGTGCTGTAGACATTTCCCAGAGTTTCTTTAAGAAGATGGCAAAATGAAGGACATTACGGTGACTGGCGTATGGGCTTTATTCTATATGTATTTCTGAAAAAGGTCCTAGCTTAAGACTTCTTTAGTATGTTCCAAGTTTGAGGGCCCATGACTATGCAACTCATACTTACCCAATACACCGAAAGAGAAGAGAAGATCCCAAACTGCTGAGTGAAGGCTCTCTATTCATTGTGTGTTCAAAATTGTTGTTATAACTGATATCATTCATTGGTCAAGTGTGACCTGAGCGTCACTCTCCCTCTGCCCTGAAACATATTACCCAAGTGTTCCCATGCATCTAAATATGTTCCAGTTTTCTCCTATGTTTTAAAAAATTTCCGACCACACTGATGGCTCTTTATTCTTTGGCGTTTTTATTGCCACTATGATGAAATTGGCAAGCTGCGATTTCTTCTAAATCTTGGTAGAAGGATTTTATGACCTAAAGAAGGTTCAAATCTAATGTATCTCAATTCTGAATGTGTTCTGTGACAACACAGGTGGCTGTTCCCCTGGCCTTTTTCCCAAAGGACACGTAATAGAATCCTCACATTTTTATGTCCTCCTTTTCGAATGATGTTTTCCAGTCATACACTTGTTTTCTTTGGAATGGGATTTAGAAATTTATCTCTTCAGTATACATATCACGTTTCATATGACTACTGCTCCAGATAGAGATTGGGACAGATGGGCACCTTTAATGTCCACTTCCTCATCACTTTTGGAGTGCCTGACTCATGTATATTTGAATGTCTGCATCATCTTCTGAAAAACAGGTCAGCTGTACAAAAGAGGACTGATTGATATTGTCAATTCTAGAGAAAGTACTATCATCTCTCCCCTCATGGTTTCCTTTCCTATCTTAATTGCTTTTGCACCAAGGAGTGGAGGGATGGAAAACAACTATGCCTCTGATGGATGAGATGTCCTTTAGAAGCTGAAAGTTCTGATTCTCACTAATTCAGGTCAATTTGCTTCATAGAGTAAACTATGAAATGTTATCACATGTCGGTGCTCCTCCCATCCTGGCAATGTACCTTCATTTGCAATAAATTGTTCCTTTCTTCCTTTACTTTTCAGAGAGGACTAAACATGAAAAAGGCAAGTTCCTATAATGTATTCCACTGTTTGCTTGAGCCACTGTGTATGTCTCTTGCTGTGTGTTTGTGCATGTGAGAGTGAGGTCAGCTAATCCTTGATAGTGGTAATTTTAAATACTGAATTTTACCAAATTTGAATTTGTTTTCACGTTTCCATCCTATAAAATTGACATTGAACTTTACTATTTTTTTCCAGAGGAACTTAAGGAAAACTTCTGTAAGTTGTCTGATATCCCTCTACTCCCATAGCTCCTTACCCCCAACATTAAGACATGGGAGAGTAGTCCTACTTTGGTGAATGAGGATTTTCCCTCCATTGTCCTTTGAAAGACTGTAAAGTCTGTTGTCTCCTAGTAGTAAAGTGTGAACTTGAGGCTCACTTTTGACTGTCTTTGAACATATTACCCTAGTGCTCCCATGTATACAAATATTTTAGTGTTTTTTTTTCCTTTCCAACCATAGAAATCATCGTTTAACCTTTTGCACTTTTACTGACACAACTATTAATTCCGGGAACAGCAGTGTGTTTTAAATGTTTGGGAACACTAGACAGCCCCATGGAAAAGAGTGAAAGTAGACCATTATCTTAAACCATACCCCAAAATTACCTCAAAATGGATTAAAGACTTGAATGTATGACCTGAAACTATAAAATTTCTACAAGAAAATATAGGCAGTACACGATCTGACATCAGTCTTAGTAGTATCTTTTTGAATACCATGTCTGACCTGGCAAGGGAAACAAAAGAGAAAAATCAACAAATGGGACTACATCAATCTAGTGCATGGCAAAGGCAACCATCAGCAAAATGAAAAGATAACCTAACAATTGGGAGAAGGTTACTACAGGTCATATCTGACATGGAGTTAATTTCCAAAAGATATGAAGAACTCATACAACTCAACAGCAACAATGAAACAATCCAATTACAAAATTAGCAAAGAATCCAAACAGACATTGTGCAAAAGAAGATATATAGATGGCCAACAGGCACATGAAAATGTGTTCTACATCACTATTAGGGAAATGAAAATCAAAACAACAGTGAGATATCATCTCACACCTGTCAGAATGGCTATACTTAAAAAGACAAGAAATAACAAGTGTTGGAGCAGATGTGGAGAAAAAGGAACACTCGTACACTGCTGGTGGGAATGTAAACTGTGTGAACACCATGGAAAACAGTATAGAGATTCCTCAAAAAATTAAGAATAAAATTACCATATGATCCAGCTATTTCACTTCTGGGTATTTATCCAAAGAACATGAAAACATGTTCTTTTTGTCTAATTCAAAAAGGCATTTGCACCCCTATGTTCATTGTTGCATTTTTCACAATAGCCAAGACTTGGAAGCAACCTAAGTGCTCATCAGTGGATAAATGGAAAAAGAAGATGTGGTATATATATACATATATATATATATATCACAGAATACTATTCAATCATAAAAAAGATGAAATCTTGCCATTGCAACAAGATGGAAGGACCTTGAGGATATTATGCTAAGTGAAATAAGTGAGACAGAGAAAACCCTGTACCGTATGATTTCACTCATATGTGGAAGATAAAAATCAGCAGTAACACCAACAAACAAATACATAGATATAGAGGTTAGGTTGGTGGTTACCAGAGGGGAAGTGGGGGAGTGGGGTGGTTGAAAGGAGTAAAAGAGCACCTGTGTATGGTGATGGATGGTAATTAGTCTTTGGATGGAGTACATGATATAGTCTGTACAGAAATCAAAATATAATGATGTACATCTGAAAAAAATGATAAACACTAGAGTCACCTTCTGGGAAAGAGATAAAATGAAAGTTTAAAGCAGTCTTCTGACATTTAGTAGTAATTCCAACATTCCTTTACCTCCATTAACTCATTACATTTTCCTTCAAGTAAATGAGTTAGTAATCAACATTAATTTTATTCCATTTTATTTCTGTTTGTTTATAAAAGATTGATGTGCTGAGAAATTATGTACTTATATATGTTAACGGGAATGCAATGAATTTGGTTAGAGCCACATCACTCAATTCTTTGAGCTTCTGAGGTAAATGATAAGATCAGAGAACACAGGTTAATCAAACCTAATTTTGAAAGTTCTGTCAGTTGAAAACTCAATTAAATTCTATTGTAGTTTTGTTAAAAGCATAGAATTAGAAACCATCAGACTTCAAAAAATATTGTATCCCGTCATGATAGTCATTTGCTTTCTTGATGGTTGTGACGTCTTCTAAAAAGAGTTTCTCAGGACTTAAATATATGTTGACCATTAATTATACAAATTATGTTTCACTTAAAGACATCTTGTGTAATCTGAAATACTTCGAAAGATTTTTGAAATTAAAAATCAATTTCAATAAACTGCTACGAAGATAACATTTGTTATCAAATTATTTTATTTTATTAAATATATATTTGACCCAAATCTTGAATTATTTATATCCTTAAAACTATTCATAAAGAAATATGTATGGGATAAAATCCTACTTGTTATTTCTATCCGAATCTTCACCATTCTTCTTTTTTCAATCAATTGAGAAAGTTTATTCTCTTTTCTTACTTTTCGAAGATAAAAATGTGCTTCCTTGATATTGTTTCAGGGTTTTTTGTTGTTGTTGTTTTTGTACAGTTTTTGTCTAATTACATTCATCCTACCAATTTACTGTGCACTGGAAATTTTCTACTCATTTTCGTTTTATCCGTTGGTTCCCATGACATTTACACGAGTTTTTCGATTTTATTTTTCAGAAAAGCTTCAGGAAGAAATAGGTAACTTTTTCCTGACATTCTTTTTCACTGCTGTATTCCTTAGAAATATTTTTCTTGTCCCTTCCTAACTCTTCACTTTACCCCTTCCTATCTTTCCTCTTCCTTCTTGTGAATTTCAAATCATCTTATCTCTTTTTTTTTCTGGCTTCCAAGACTCCTCCCATATTATGTTCCCTTTCCATCATTTTCCTGAGATTTTCTTCATTCTCTTTCCTTTCTTGGCTATATTCTTAGGCTTTTTCTATCTTTCAGACGATTACTATAACTTCCTTATAATATTGGTGAGATGAAGTGGATTAAGTTTAGGAGAATGTGGTTTTCTTCATTCAGCGGAACACTTCCTTTAACTTGTGTTCTCTAATATGTCCCCTGAGATGGAGTGCCTATTCTTTTGTACTTGATATTGTCCTGATTTTTAAGAGAAGTGTTCAAACTCCAAAACTGCTGAGTGAGATGAGTCCTCCTTTTGCTGACCTTTTAAAGACTTCGCATATGCTGATGTCAGGTATAATTTTGAGACTAGCTAATCCACTTCTCTTGACCATATTCTCAAGTATTCTAAAGAATATAAATATTTTTGCATAATTTTGTCTGCTTTTTCTTTCCAACTATGAAATGAAATGAAATGTTCTTTCATTTTAATTTTAATCCATTCAACTATTAATTCAACAAATTGCTAAACCATTTTTTAGTACCTCACTACAGGAATTATTTAAATCCTCATGTCCTTTCATATATGATTGTACTCTTCAAATTGTGAAGTTTTCAAGTGAAATGGCCTTTAGAAATTTCTTTCATTGCTTTTGAAATGGACATTACTTGGCCAATTTGCAGACACAAATATTGGCAGGTGTATAGCTTTAATTGCATCTTATTTTTAATGTTAAGGAAGCCTGTTTTATATATTCATGTTCATATATTTTTCTCTCAGATAGGAGGAAGGCCCAATTCAAGTCAGGTGAGTGATGATTATCCCTCAGGAAGCTCCATTCTTCTGTTTCTCTTAGATTCTGCCCCTGTAGCAGTGGGATAGGATGCAGAAATACAACAGAAATGTCTATAGGAGGCAAAGAAGAGTTTGAAGCATTTTCTTTATAAATTTCAGTAACTTCAATAAATTCTCTCTGACATGCAAACCACAAATGATTCAGCATTTTCTACCTCCTCTCCTCCTTTCCTTCTTCCTTTCTTTTGTTCCTCCTCGGTCTTCAGACCTTTTGTTGCATCTGTATTTCTATGTATCCTCCAACTGATCATTTTTAGCATCATGTTTGAAAAAATGGAATATGAAGACAGAGGATAAAAAGAGAACGTCTGAAGGATTTAGAAGAAGAAATGTGACAAAGACAGGGAGAAATGGAAAAGACAATGAGAGAAAACAGGAAAGAAGAAAAAGTAAAGGGTTTTCTATTTTTTTCCTTTGCAGCCTGGAGGAATGCACCATTATATGCTGGTGAGTGACATGGACTCCAATGAAGAAAATCCTAATATCAAAGATATTTTAAATGAATACATACTGTGTGCAAAAAAATATGCTGAAAATCAAGGAAACTCCAAAGAATAATTCCATGAACTCAATAGATCACTCAATATTTTAACAGATAATAATGTGTTTGAAGCATTAAATTTTAGCAGTTTTATTATTTTTTAATCTGCATCTCATATCATGCTTTGAGGATAGATAAAGGGTTCTTACCTGCTATAAATTATAAGGAAACATAGCCAAAAGAAGGTATTTGGTCAAACTGACTATATTCCGTATTTCCTCCCCAACATCCTAAATAGATTATAGACACTTATCCTGGGGGAGAGTTGGATGAGGAGAGCCTGGGGATGGATCAGGTCTTCAAATCAGACATAATTTAGCAAGCTGTGAAAAGAGGTGCAAGTGTATGAGAGAATATTTTCTTTGGTTGCTATCATTCTTGAATTAATCCTAAGGAATGTATACTCACATTATTCTGGACAGATAAGCAGATT
This sequence comes from Equus quagga, assembly GCF_021613505.1. Taxonomy (NCBI): domain Eukaryota; kingdom Metazoa; phylum Chordata; class Mammalia; order Perissodactyla; family Equidae; genus Equus; species Equus quagga. The sequence continues at coordinate 31,660,505 of NC_060281.1, forward strand.
TACATTTCAAATGGTAGATTCCCATGTTCATTTGTTCCTTGCAGATTGGAGGAAAGAAGAGTTCAAAGCTGGTGAGTCCGTGAGGATCCAGGAGGGCCCCAGTTTCTTGTAGGGTAGTCTCAGGGAAAGATGGGTGGACGTAAGCTGGATCTACCTCATTCTGTGAGGACACCTCTGGCCCAGGCCTAGAGACCTTTCCCAGAAATATGAGGGTCCATTTCTCTTTGCAGTAAATTTGACTCTGGATGCAGCCTCTGCCCATCCTGCCCTCCGCTTGTCTGAAAAAGGGAGACAAGTAGCCTGGCAAGAAAAGCCTCAAGATCTACCCAGCTCCACACAGAGATTTGAGTCCCTCCCCTGTGTGCTTGGTCAGCTAAATATCACCTCAGGGAGATGCTACTGGGAGGTGGAGGTTGGGGACACGTGTTCCTGGGATCTGGGAATTTGTAGGGATAACATAACAAGGAAGGGGAGGATCACAATGTCCCCACAGAATGGTTTCTGGGCCATCAGGCTCTATAAGGGGGACTACTGGGCCCTCACCTCCCCAGAAACTCTTCTTACTCTAGGGAAAAAACCCCTTAGTGTGGGGATATTCCTGGATTTTGAAGCTGGAGATGTATCTTTCTATAACATGACAGATGGATCCCACATTTTCACTTTTCCCCAGAACAAATTCTATGGTGTCTTAAGACCTCTTTTCAGACTTTGGTCCTCTGACTCAGGACCCCTGACCATTGTCCAGGTGGAGGAGAACTGACTGATGTTGCAATTTATATGCCTACCCATCTCCCACTAGCCACAAATTGATTTTTTCTTCCTCCTTACTGGTTCATTCCCAAGATGCAGTTCTGGGACACAGACTGATGACTGCCCCTCATATCAGTTCTGCCTTCTTCCTTAGTTATAGACTCCGCCTTCTTATTACTGTGCCCTATGACAGTCTAGTATAAAGATTAGATTTCCTAGCCTTCCCTACTGAATGTGACTACATGATGAGCTGGAATTATTCTGTATCACTCATGGGATATGTCCTTAAGGGAAATTGTGGACCCTTCTTGTTTTCTTTCCTTTTTCCAATGGTTATAATGTGTCATGATGGATGGAACTCGAAGAACATCTCTGACATTGTAATAGGACATGGATGGCAGAGAAGACAGAACGAGCACGGGTTTTTGACAACTTCATGGAACTACTCTATTGCCCAATTCCTTAATTATTTTCTATGAGAAATAAACATTTATCCTTAAGCCATTTATACATTGGACTTTTGACAGTGATGGTTGAATCTAATTATCACCGATGCAGCGTCCCTTTAAGGATGGCAGCCAATGGCATGCATAGTTGAATATTCAGGTGAAACAAGAGGAGTAAAGTCCTGTACTTGCTTGCTTAGCCACTCCTGCACTCCAGTGTGTCAGTCTCATAAGAGCCTCTCAATTTCTTCTAATCCATCAGTCCCTCCCAACTTCACTTCCTGCCCTTTCCTATGTAGATGCCCTGACTAATAATTTTAAGTATTCTCTTACTAATAAATGAAAATCCCTGGACTCATTGTCTTTCTTTCCTATCTGCTTGGCCAAACTCCAAATACAAATGGATCTACTTATCCATTTCCCATACTGGCAGCTTAACACTCTGTAAAAATCCACACATACGAGCAAATTGGTTCCTTTATAGTCACCTATCACAACTTGGATGCCAGCACTATCTGGTAATACTCCCACGTGCCTCCTACCATCTGCAGTTCCTTACTTTTGCAGTCAATTTCATTAAAAATTACATTTTCTTTGAACTTCAAGCTCTGCTCTCACCGTACTCTCAGTATATGACCTTGTTCACACTTTGAAAATAATAATAATAATTAGAATAATATTCAATTATTCTATACAGTTATATTTTAGTTACATACACTGTTATGTTGTATATACTATATATAATATAGTATATATACAAATTATATAATTAGTATAAGAATAATTAGAATCCATCAGAAGGGAATTGTCTCATCTTTGTAATAACAAATATAACAAACCTATCTAAATCTTTACCTCTCTTATTCCTTCCTCATTGTTATATTAAGAGAAGTGTTCCTCTTCTTTTATAGAGAACACCACATCCATCTGTTCTTTCCATCCATCCTGTACTGCCCTCTCTGATTCTAGGATCCATCAGTTTTTCCTCTCAGTCTTTCTACTATCTTCCACCCATGAAACTTGAACTTTTCAAAACCTTGCCCATCTTAATACAATATAATTTTCCATCAACTCTATATCCTCCTATATTTATTTCTCACTCTTTCATAATCAGACTTCTCAAAATAGTTATCTAAGAATCTTATTTCTACCTCCCTGATTCCCATTCCCTTCTCAGCATACTCTGTTACAGATTAAATTTTTTCTTACCCAACCCTCCCGAGTTCATATGTTGAAATCCTAACCTCCAGTTCATCAGAATGAAACCTCATTTGGAAGTAGGGTCATTGCAGATGTAATTAGTTAAGATGGAGTAGGGTGGAGCCCTAATCCAAATGACTGGCATCCTCATAAAAAGGGGAAATTTTGGCTCAGATATGCACACAGGGAGAACACCATGTGAAGACTGGAGTTTTGCTGCCACATGCCAAGAAGTGCCCAAGATCGCTGGAAAACCACTAGAAGCATCTTCACAACAGATCCTTCCCAAGCCCCTTAGAGGGAGCACGGCCCTTCCACTCTGTTCTCAGACTTGTAGCCTCCACAACTGTAAGACAATAAACTTCCGTTGTTTCGACCATTCAGTTTGCTGTACTTTGTAACAGCAGGCACAGCAGCAGTTTTGAACAAACTAATACACTCTTTTCTTTAAAAATACAATTTGACCATTTATTTTCTTTCATAATCGACCAATGAAAAAGGACTTGTTATAGTTATTCCAAGGAGTTCCTACATTTATATAAACTTCATGTCACACTAGAAAACCAACATATAATAAAATGTGCTTTAACCATACTAGGAATTCTGAAATTCTGATGAATCTATATAAAATAGTTAAATATGTGATAATTATGTCTTGCATTTTACATTGTTCATAATTTCACATGCTTTTATGACATTATCTCATGTCAAACTTAATATCCCCATAAACCTCTTATTCCTATTTTGTAGATGAGTAAAATAAGGCTTTGATTATTTAAATTATGTGACTGACTTGTCCAAAGTAACATATTTACTAGATGCCAGAACTGGAACTGATCCCAAGTCTCCCAACTTCCCAAGTTCAAGCAATTTTTGATAATGATTTAAACTTGCTCTTTTCTTATTTATGTAGGCCAGGGCATCCTGATACATGTACTTTATGCTGAGAAGGAGTGGCAGGTTTATGATGTAAGAAGCTAGATTAATAGCAGTGTGGCCAAAGAGAGTTATAGTAAATGGTGGTCATTAAGCTCTTCTAGTTTAAATGACCCTAAGCCAGTAATTCTCAAAGTGTGGTTCCATGGAACATTAGTCCTCTGATAACCTCCTTGGTCAAATAAAGCTTGCAAATTCTTTTACAATGCAAAGATAATAAACATCCTGTAGGCTGTGGTACACTCTGGAAAACACTTAACTATTCCAACCCAAAAGTAGTCAAAAATATAGGAAAAGAATCTATCCTATATACAAGGACTCAAAAATGTTAAGAATATTTCTGAAAATCATGTCTAAATTGCTTTTTCTGTTATTAAAGTCCACTTGCCTAAGAAAAACATCTGTAACATAAGAGCCATGGTTTCTATTATGACATTAAGAGTTTGTGCTATTCTTTACCGTCACTTCCTCAGTCCAGTATACCCCCAGTATACCCCAGTCCAATTCCACCTATGGGCCTTGCCAGTGCAAACATCTACATTAGTTGCCGTAACAGAAGGCATTTTTAGAACCTGAAGATGCCATTGAGATAATGTAATCCAAAGGGGTGAAGGATTCTTTCCATTAACCACAATGGATTACCAGGTCTTTAAAAATCAGAAATGAATAAAAACATATTTGAATACCTTTGGCAAGTGGTTCTCCACACTGCATAAACTTGGAAATGCCCAAAATAGCTTTTTAATTTTAAGCTTTTAAATTTTGAAGCCCAGGCATCACTTCAATTGAATTAGAATCTTCTGAAGTTTTGCCTAAGGCAGCAGTATTTTTTTGAGCATTCCTCCAAGAGCTGTTACACACAGCCAAATACAGTCTTTGTTTTAAGTAGTGCATGCACTTTTGAATTCTTATGTAGAAACATTCACTCTGGATTCTAATCAAATCTGCCAATTTGACAGATCAACTTAGAGAACCTGAGGGGCTTGATCACTTGCCCAGGGTCACCTTGGTTAGTGCTATCTCAGAAGTGAGGCTCCACCAGGTCTTCACGGTGTTTTGTTGTCATTGTTGTTGTTAGGTCATATTGATTGTATAAAAGAAAGATCAAGCCTACACCACAATTTGCCTCAAAATTAGGAGATTCCTAGAACCTATGGTTTTATCTGGTCATCTGACACATGCCTTCAATTTTTCTGGGTTTCTGGGTTCTAATAGCCTATCTGTACTTATGAAAATCTATTTAGTCAGGCTTGACTCTGGTTCATGGTGCTTCTACTTTTATCTTCCTCTCTGTAATGGTTAGTTGTGTGTGTCAACTTGGCTAAGCTAAGTACCCAGTTATTTCATCAAACACTAATCTAGGGTGCTGCTGTGATGGTATTTTGTAGATGATGTAACATCTACAATCAGTTGACTTTAGTGAGATGATCACACTCAATAATGTCGGTAGACCTCATTCAATCAGTTGAACTTTAAGAACAAAAACAGGTTTACCAGGGAGGAAACTCTGCCACAAGACTACAGCATTAACTTGAGTTCCCAGCCTGACAGCCTGCTTGCCCCATGGTTTTCAGACTTGCCAGCATTCCAAAATTACGTGCTATTCCAAAGACATATCTACTACCAGTATAAATATGGGCAGTTTTGCCCTTGGCAAAAGTACAAGCCCATGCAAGATCATACAATTTAGTCTGTCAGACTAAAGTAGGCATATGGTAAAGTACTGCCTCAATAGAATCAAAAGGAGTTGCAATAGCATACCCAGCACAACATTTGCCATTGTCACCTTTTAAATAAGAACCTTCAGTAAACCATGAGAAGTTGGTGCTACTGAAAGGAGTTTCCTACAGATCTTCATGAGGAGTTAGGAGCTGATCCATCAGCATAAGCAGCCATGAGCGATTTTGTTGGTAATGGAGGGGAGAAGAGTAACAGGGTTAAGGTTATCAGAAAAGAGTTATCTGAGGATCAACTAAAATAATTTCACAGGAAGTGAAGCATCTGGCTGAAATGTGTTGAGTGTGTTGAAAATTCAGGAGAGCTTCTATACATGAGGCACAAAAATGGTTAGAGGGGATCCTACAATGATTACTTGGTGGCCTTACCCAAAAGGACAGTGGCAGTAATGGCTCTAATGCAAGGGGTGTATCCCCATGCCACAGGGTCCAGTTGCTGGCTATAACACCCTATGGGTAAATGGTGGTCCCCTTAATCTTGAGTAAGTTCCCCAAGGCCATTCCCTTCCTTTTCATATATAAAGAGGAAAAAGCAAATCTGATCATTGGGATGTCCAAGGGCAGGTGGGTTCATCCTTAATGGCCTTTAAGGCTATGTAATCTGGTTTTTCCCATAAAATTGAGTGGGAGTTGTTGTTCTTTAATAAAATATACAGGGGTTTGGCCATAGAGGAAAATTTGGAAGGCAATGTCAGCAATAACCAACTAACCCAAGATAACCTCACAGTTGGAACCTACTTTTGGGTTTGGGGAAACTGAGTACCATGAATCCTATCTGGACCTAGGTGTAGACCTTGTTCTGATATCAGATGCCCTAAATTTCAACTCTGGGTTGGGGAAAACTGCAATTTCCCCTTGGTGACCTTATGTCCCTTTAAAGCTAAAGCTTCAGCAAGTGGATCCTGTCTTCCTGTGAGGAGACTTGGGAGGTAGAGTAAAGAAGCAAGTCATCCACATATTGTAACAAAGTAGAACTCCTGGGGAACTTTACCTCATCTGGATCAACCTTCAGAACTTGTGAAAAGAAAAAGGGCTCTCAGGAAAACCCTGAGGCATGAGTGTCAAAGTGAATTGTTTTCCTTCCCAAATGGAGGCAAAAGGTACTGATTAGCTTCATCAACTGGAATGCTAAAGAGTGCACTACGTAAATCACTTACCATAAAGAATTTGCTCCCAGGGGGAATGGATGTTAGTAGCGTATGAAACTTACAAAGACCAGGGTGTGGAGGGATAATAATGATTTTATTGCTCGAAGGTCCTGGACAAACCTCCACCCTCAGCCCTGGGGTTTTCTTACAGGTAAAATGAGACTACTACAGGGATTAGTACAAACGATAATGAGGCCTTGAGCCTTATAATTTTCCTTTCTCAGCTTTATACCTCAAAAGTCTTCTTTACTTATAGGGTATTGAACAATTCTGGGGAGGGGGTGTGAAGGATCTATTTGAATAATGATCGGATATCTGCTGTGAATTTTGCCAATGTCAGATGGTGGCAGCTGATTCAATAGGGACAAATGACCAGTGATCCAGAATCAGCTCTAGTCCTGTCAGAGATGAAACAAGTAAAACGTGTCAAAGTGTCATTTAATTCTCCTGGTTGGCTGTTTTGATGACTAGTGACAAATCCTAGAATTATTTCCCCCTTTTTGGAGAAAGAAATTCCAGCTTGTTAATTTTTTAAGAAGTCTTGATCTGAAAAATGAATTGGGGTGGAGGAACTAAGGAGAAAAGAGTTTTTGTCTCTCAAAGAGCCTAAACAAAAGGGAATAGGTTCAGAGACAGGAACCTTTGGAGGTTTATTAGATACCCCCACAATTTCAACTGTTTTAGTACTCTGAAGCAGGAGTACTGCCTACAATAATGAGATGGAGCACCGAGAGTGTGGCTCCATTGTCAATTAGGACAGAACGACATTCATCTTCAATCTGGAGAAGTGTTTCTCTGAGCCAATTAAGGAGGACTGGGAAGAGCCCTTGTAGTTCTTTGGAGCCCCATCATTGAGAATTCGGAGGACAGTGGAAAGGCTGGTAGAAAACTGAAGGTGCTCAAAGTGCTTAAATTTGTAACAATCTCTTTTCCAATGGCCTGGCTCGTTGCAATAATAACAGAAACTAGGAGGATTTGGGTTTTATTTAGGGTCCTTCAAATGCTGGAGTTGAAGATTAAGAATTTTAGTGGTCTTTCTTTTAGGTGACTCATCAAGAGGTTGAGAGTTGGTTTGCCAGATTATTAACCATGTCTGGAGTGGACATAATTTTCCATTCGATCCTGATCCTTTGTACTAGAAGGGAAAAATAGTCATGAACAGGTTCATCAGGTTTCTGTGCACAAGCCCGAATTTTGTTCCAATCAACAGGCTTTGGGAAAGCCCTAGGAATGGCCTGATGAAGTCATCTAGTGGTTACCTGAGCCTGATCATACAACAGGTTAACGGGTTGATCTCCTGGTTGTAACTCTAAACTTTTCAGGATTTTCACAATTAGCAGTTTTTATTCATTGCTGGCCTGGCCTTCCCTGACAAGCATATGAACGAGCTGATATAAGTCTGGGAATCCCGGTTGATAAGTTTGAATGACTATATTGAGTTCCTCAGTAAATCTGTGAAGATCTTTGGTTATTTTGGGAAAATCTTTGCATATGGCTTGCAGTTCAGTTTTAGTCCAAAGAATATAAGAAATTAAGGGTTTTAGCCTTTGGATTCCCCAGAAGACTTAGTTTTAAAGGAACAAGTTCTGATAGATTCAGAGGAAGAGAGAGTGAGGAGAGTTTCAGAGGAAAGGGAAGTTTGGAAAAGGTGTTAGTTTGGGGGAATTGAGGGTATAGAGGAGGTGCAGGTGGTATAGAAGGGAAGAAGGAAGATGGCGCTGGAGGGAGAGCCTGAGACTAAGAAACCAGGAAGAGGAACAAAATGACACCAGAAGAGAGGAACACGAGCCTTCAGAAGCCACTTTATCTTTCTTTGATCACTTGTTTGCCTCAGTTAATCTTAAAATTTTATTTTGCAAAGAGGCAATTTTAGACTCCTGATAATGTTTAGAAGCCTCAAAATACCAATTGAAATAGGCATTCCATTCAGTTTTGGAGATTACAGAACTATGATCATCTAGTTTAGTTTTACAAAAAGTCACTTTGGGGAGCTCAAAATTTCCCCATAATGGCTATTAATATTCTAAATTAATTTTGGTTAAATCGGTCCATTTAGTTAGAAATGTGCATGAGAAACGACTGTGATTTTTAAACATAAAATAGGCCATGATCCCTGTATGCAGGACCCCCTCAAAATATTCAGATAACTGGGATCTAATTTCTTAGAGGTTTTTCTCTAGAGCAAAGGGATAATTCTCAAAGAGCCTAAACAGCTCAAACAGCTTAAACAACTTACAACACAAGCAGCTTGAAAAGTTCAAACAACCTATAGGCTTAATACAGCCAGCTCTAATACAGCAGTCCGATTTCATTAAGATGGACCAAATCAGTGCAGTTCCAGAGAACAGTTTGGTAACCAAGGGAATAGGGCAGAAGGTTGATCAATACAGCTTAAAGGGACAGTCCACTCCCAATGCAGTCAGGCCAAAGGCTGGATGACACAGTTCCAATGAACAGTCTGAAAGTCAAGCTGAAGGCTAACCAGTTCCAAGCATGATAACAGTCCAGTTCCAAAAGGAATCAGACCAAAGCCCAGCACAGTTCAAAGAAACAGGCTGATTCAGAGTCAGGCTGAAGCGCCACCTGAGTACCCACAGACAAACAAGGCCCAAACCAGAAAAGGACAAAGCCTTAAAATAGATCTCACATAAAGCCTGGAGAGCCTCACATCCAAAAAGGGTGGAAGCAAAGATCCAGGAGAAAGACGCACCCTGAAGCTCTGGGGTTGGCAAGAAAAACAGCAAGCTCAATGGGCTCTGTTGTGGGTACCACACCTGTTTACTCACCAGCCTTGGAGTTGTCAGAGTTGTCTCTGGATCCCCATTCAAGCCAGCAAAATGTTGAACTTCAACAAATAGGCAGCCATTTATTTCTCCAGAAAAAAAAAACAGTTTATTCAGGCTCAGCAAAGAATTGCAATTCAAGGTCTGCAACCATGGTGAGCCACGTGCAAGTTCCACAGCTGCAAGAGAGGAGAAACTCTTTTAAGGAGAAGAAGAGAAAGTTGAGAGGGCTGTTCTCAACAAAGAGTTGGAGTTGTAGTGGCTTTTCATTGGCTGAGTTGTGATAGTCTCTCATTGACTTGAGTTTCTTGCTGGTCAAGAAGAAGAATTCTTTCTTCCTGTTAGGCTCTGCTGTCAATGAAGAGTATGAGAGCTCCCCTTTTGGCCTCCTAACTTCACTTTAATGATGTTTTTGTTTAATACCTTGACACTAGAGACCTTAGAGCCTAGGCTCTACCTTTGCACTTTCCCTTTGCCACTCCAGGACACAGGTATCTCCTGAGGTGATGTTTTTACAACTCTCTGGTGCCCTGGTCTTTATGTCCAGTGCCCCAGTTTTTGTGACTGCTTCCCAGGATGTGCTCCTTGATGGCCTGGCTCTGGTAGCCACAAGGGCTTGTGTGCAAGAGTTCAATGGGAGAGTATCAAAGAAAGAATACCCAGGAATAAATTTAACCAAGGAAGTGAAAGACCTGTACACTGAAAGCTATAAGACATTGATGAAATAAATTTAAAAAGACATAAATAAATGGAAAGATATCCATGTTCATTGATTGGAAGAATTAATATTGTCAAAATGTCCATACTTTCCAAAGAAATCTACAGATTCAATGCAATCTCTATAAAAATTTCCTTGGCATTTTTCACAGAAATAGAAAAAAATAATCCTAATAATTTTGTAGACCCCAAAAGACCCCAAACATCCAAAGAAATGTTTAGAAATGAAAATGAAGCTGGAGGCATCACACTTCCTGATTTTGCTTTATTACAAAGCTATGGTAATCAAAATAGTATGATATTGGCATATAATTACACACATAGATCAATGGAATAGAATAGAGAGCTCAAAATAAACCTACACATACATGGTCAATTAATTTATGACAAAGGAGCCAAGATTATACAATGGAAAAAAGACAGTCTCTTTGATAAATGGTGTTGGGAAAACTGTACAGCCACATGCAAAAGAATGAACCTGACCACTACCTTAAAACATACAGAAAAATTAAGTATGGATTAAAATGGACTAAAGATTTGAACATAAGATTGGAAACCATAAAACTCCTAGAAGAAAACATAGGCAGTAAGCTCCTTGACATAAATCTTGGCAATGACTTTTTGGATTTGACAGCAAAAGCACAGGCAATAAAAGCAAAACAAGTGAGACTACATCAAACTAAAATGCTTTTTCACAGCAAAGGAAACCGTGAACCAAATGAAAAGGCAACCTACCAAATCACATATCATATATCAGATAAGAGGTTAAGATCCAAAATACATAAAGAACTTACACAAATCAATAGCGAACAACACACACACACACAAACAATTCAATTAAATGGGCAGAGGATCTGAACAGACATTTTTCCAAAGAAGACATACAAATGGCCAACAGGTACATAAAAAGATGCTCAACATCACTAATAATCAGGGAACTGCAATGCAAAACCACAATGAAATATCACCTCACACCTTTTAGAATGCCTGTGATCAAAAAGACAAGAAATAAAGGCCAGCCTGGTGGTGCAAAGGTGAAGTTTGCACCTTCTTCTTCAGTGGCCCTGGGTTTGTTGGTTTGGATCCTCGATCCCAGGTATGGACCTGCTTGTCAAGCCATGCTGTGGCGGGTGTCCCATATATAAAGTAGAGGAAGATGGGCATGGAGTTTAGCTCAGGGCCAGTCTTCCTCAGCAAAAAGAGGATTGGTGGCAGATGCTATCTCAGAGCTGATCTTCCTCCAAAAAAAAAAGAGAGAGAAGAAATAACAAGTGGTGGCAAGGATGTGGAGAAAAGGCAAACCCTGTGCACTTTTGGTGTAAATGTAAATTGGTGCAGCCTCTATGGAAAACAGTATGAAGCTCCTCAAAAGATTAAAAATAGAACTACCATATGATCCAGCAATTCCACCTCTGGGTCTTTATCTGCAGAAAACAAAAACACTAACTCTAAAAGATAAATGCACCCCATGTTCATTGTAGCATTATTTGCAATAGCCAAGATATGAAAACAACTTAAGTGTTCATTGATGGATGAATAGATAAAGAAAATGTGATATATGCAAACACCCAATGGAACATTATTCAGCCATATAAAAGAATGGTCTTGCCATGCAACAACATGGAAACATGGATAGACCTTGAGGGCATTATGCTAAGTGAAATAAGTCAGACGAAGAAAAATACCATATGATCTCACTTATAGGTAGAATCTAAAAAAAAAAAAAAGCTCATAGATACAGAGATCAGATTGGTGGCTGCCAGAGGCTAGTAGTAAGGGTTGGGTCAAATGAGTGAAGGGAGTCAAAGGGACATACTTCCAGTTATAAACTAAATGCCATGCGGTTATAATGTACAGCCTGATGACCATAGTTAATAATACTGTATTGCATATTTGAAAGTTGCTAAGATAGTAAATCTTAAAAGTGTTCACTACAAGAAAAATAAAATTTTGTAACTGTATATGGTGACACGTGTTAACTAGAGTTAGTGTGGTGATTATTTTATAATAAATACAAATATCAAATTATTGTGTTTAATATAATGTTATGTGTCACTTATGCCGCAATAAAAACAAACTGAAGTGAGTCTTTTATACATAGCATATAGTTGGGTCTTGTTTATTTGCTCCACCCAGCTTCTTTATGTCCCTTGGTTGGGAAATTTAGTGCATTTACATTTAAAGTAATTATTGATAGATATGGATTTATTAGCACCATTTTGTTCATCATTTTCTGGTTCTTTTGTAATTCCTTTTTTCTTATTCTTCCCTTGCTATCTTCCTGTGTGGTTTGATCATTTCCTTAAGTGGTGTGCTTAGAATCTTTTCTCTTTGTCTTTTGTGTATCTAACATAAGTTTTGTTTTATGTTTGCCATGAGGCTTACATAAAACATCTTAGAATTATAACAGTCTACTTTAAGCCAATAACAACTTAAGTTTGAATGCATTCTAAAGTTTTACATTTCCTCTCCTTCCCCAGATTTTATGTTTTTGGTGTCACAATTTACATCTTTTGATCTTGTGTCTGCATTAACAAATTATTGTACTTATAGTTCTTTTTACTACTTTTGCCTTTTAAACTTCATACTAGATTTATAAGTGATTAACTCACCACCATTACAACATTATATTATTCTGAATTTAGCTATTTATTCCCATTTACCTGTGACAATTAGAGTTTCACATATTTTCTTGTTACCAGTTAAGGCCATTTCTTTTCAGCTTAAAGAAGTCCCTTTAACATTTCTTCTAAGGACCATCTACTGGTGATAAACTCTTCCAGCTTTCGCTTGTCCAGAAAACTTTGTCTCCTTCAATTCTGAAGGACAACTTTGCCAAGTAGAGTATTCTTGTTTGGCTTTTTTTTTTCTTTCAGCACTTTGACTATATTAAGCACTCTCTTCTGGCCTGTACAGTTTTTACTGAAAAATATGCTGATAGCCTTATGGTGGTTCCTTTGTATGATACAAGTTGTTTTTCTCTTACTGCTTTAAGATTCTTTAACTTTTGACAACTTAATTATGATATATCTTGGTGTGGGTCTCTTTAGATTAATCTTTAGAACTCTCTGGTTTCCTGGATCTGGATGGCTGTTTCCTCCTCCAGTTTCAAGATGTTATCAGCCATTATTTCTTCAAATAAGTTTTCTGCCCCTTTCCCCTCTTCTCCTTCTGGGATGCCTTTAATGAAAATATTGGCCCACTTGACTATGTCCTATAAGTAACTTAAGCTATCTTCGCTCTTTGTCATCCTTCTTTCTTTTTGCTCCACTGACTAGATGAATTCCATTCCCCCATGTTCAAGTTCACTGACCCTTTCTTCCATTTCATCTACTGCTGTTGAATCCCTCTATTGAATTTTTCAGCTCAGCTTTTGTATTCTTCAGCTCTGTGATTTCTGTTTGGTACTCTCCTATACTTTCTATCTCATTGTTTAAATTTTCACTTTGTTCATGCATTGTTCTCCTGACCTCAGTGAGCATCTGTACAACCATTATTTTGGAGTCTTTATCAGGTAAATCAATTATCTCTAATTCATTAAGCTCTTTTTCTGAGGTTTTATCTTGTTCTTTCACTTACAACATATTCTTTTGTTTCATTTTCCTTGACTCTCTGTGTCGGTTTCTGTGCAACAGATAAAACAGCCACATCTGCCAGTCTTTAAGGGTTGGTCTCATGTAAAAGATAAAACTTATCACTCCACCCTATTGCAATAGCTCTTGGTTGTCTCTCAAACCTTTGTGATTGCCTAAGCAGCCTTCTTTCTTCTCAGGCGCTCCCATTAGTTGAAGGTGTGCCCCAACCTGTCAGTGTCCCAGACGAGAGGTTCTCAGTCAGCACCTAGATGCAGGTAAATGAAAGCTGGATCCTCAGGCACCAGCTTTTAAAGTATGCAAATGTACCACTTACGGGGAGGACTGAAAGGGAGGTGTCTCTGTCTACTCCTTCTGCACCAAGCGCTGAGAAAATAGCCAGTGAGGAACTGTTTCTTTGTTTTTCTACTGTCCCATTGAACCTGTAAACACAAGCTCTGCTGGTCACCAGAGCCAGGCTATCAGATGGGTCCTCTTGGTGACAATCACAAAAGCTGGGTCACCAAACCTGTGCATAAGTTCCTTGCACGGAGACACCAGTGACCTGGGATGGGGTTGAGGAAAAAGCACAAATATGGCACCTGCTGGCCTCTTCAGTCTCTGGAGATAGTTGTAGACAGCCCCTACATGTGCATTAAATTAAAGGATTGCCCCCTAGGCCACAGCTTTTAAGATAAGCAAGAAGGCCTCTTCACAGAAAGACTGCATATTTCAATCTGCTGTCTCTGTGCTGGGCCATGGGGGAGAGCCACTGTGAGCCCACAGGAAACTTTTAAGAATTTTTTCTCAGTTTGCTATAGCTTTATGGGTCTTGTACCATAAGCCCCTTTGGCTTTCAGAGTAGACATTTTAGAGGCCTGTCTCTCAAGTGTAAGCCTTAAAAACTCAGGTGCCAGATGTGGGATTCAAACCCTTCACTCCTCAAGGAGACGCTGGGAGTTATGAGTACCCTCCTGATTGTGGCTCACTGCACCAATGGTGGGGTTTATGGTGAGACTGTGTCTCAGCCTCTCCTACCCATTCTGACGGGTTTTTTTTTTTTCTGAACAATGTGTAGGATTCACTCAGCCAGTTTCTGGATTTCTTTCAGAGGGAGTTGTTCTGTAAGTAGCTGTAGATTTGGTGTGTCCATGGAAGGAGATGGGTTCAGGAGCCTTATATCTCCATGTGTCTCCTTAATGCACTCTATTTTCATCCCAAGAATTCCACTGACATTTTCTCTTTATTTTCTTCTTTATTTTGTCATACAAAAATTGTAATTCATGTTATATCACAAATATTGTTCATAGTGATACGTTATTTTGAGGATTTAGAGACCTGGAGGATTTACTAATGACTGAATAACTTTTTTATCTCTTTATACTAACACCAAAACATATGCAGTGCTTCCTGGGACTGGCATCGTGGATGCCATGGCACAGGTCTCATTGTTTGCACATCAGTGAGCCACAGGTTTACTTTAGTGCATTTTGTCAAAAGTCAGCCTGACCAGTATTTCCCAGATGACTTGAGAGTCATGGGTTATAAATACCATCTCACTGATTATTTCTGCACAGGTGCTCATGGTTTAGGTTATGGGGCGCTTTAAAAGGCCAAAACATTATCCTTCAGGATATTAAGGAAATTTAAGTCTGGAAGAAACCTCTTTGACTATGAAGCAATTCCTCATTTGATCTCCCCATAAAGCCTCCTGCACTTTAATTATTAGTATTGCTGAGGATGCAGGCAGCTCAATATATCCAGAAGGTATTGGCCTCTGACACTTCCCTCATATTTGTATGCTCTTTTAAAGAATCCAGAGAAGTCTCTTTAACCATTTAAAAAGCTGAAGAGAAAAATATTTCAGCACATAGTCATGCTCTCAACAATGATTGTATTTCATTTATTTACTATTGACTAAATTCAAAAGACTACTGATATTATGATCAAGATATCTTTGCATAGTAACCATTTATGGGGTTGATTTATACTGCAATATTTCTCATATTCAGTAAGTTTGCCTTTGTGTGACATTTTAATAATATATTGAATGGCACATGTAAATTGAATAACATGGTGAGAGATTGATAAACAGAAAAATCTTACTTGCCCTGTACAGAAAAAAAAATTGCAAGACAGGTGGAAATAAGATATTTAGAAAGAGAAATGGCATTGGATGATGTTAATTTGTAAGAGGAAGATTGAAAGCTTTTTTGTTTTGTTTATTTAATTTGAACAATCTGAAACTTGAGGGGAGCACTAAAAGATACAAGCCTCTTGTGAATCCAGAGTAGGGGTGAGTCAGTCAGTGAATTTGGCTCAAGTTTGTGAATAAACCAGGAGAGTTTAGAATCATATTTTAAAGAGATGATAGTTAGAGATAGATAAGTAGATAGCTATATAGGTGATAGAGATAGAGAAAGAGAGAGATTATAGATAGATAGATAGATGATAGACATGGTAGGCAGGATTATCACTCTTCAAAGATGTCCAAGTTTTAACCCCTGGAACCCGTGAATGTGTTTTCTTAAATGGAAAAATGGAAATTAAGGGAGCAGATGGAATTAAGGTTGCTAATCAGCTGGCCTTAAAATAGGAGGATTATCCTGGATTATCCCACAGAACTCAGTATAATCACAACAGTCTTTAAAGGTGGAAAGGAGAGGTAGAATAGAAAGTCAGAATCACGTCATGTGAGAATGACTCATTCCACCTTTGCTGCCTTTGTAGAAAGAGGAAGGGAGCCACAAGTTACAGAGTATCAGTGGTCTCTAGAAGCTAGAAAGAAAAAAGGAACAAATTCTCCCCTATAGCCTCCAGAAAGGAATGCATCCTTGCCAATCTCTTGATTTTTATCCAGTGAGATCTGTGTCACATTTACTCTATAGAATTATAAGATAATAAACTTGTGTTGTTTAAGTTGCTAAGTGTTGGGTAGTTTATTATGGGAGCAATGCAAAATTAGTACATAAACAGATTATGCATGGAGATGATAGTTGACACGAATACACGATGAAAGATGAACAGAGAAAAAGAGACCCAAAGATAGAGAGAGAAAAGTGAACAGACATGGTAGAATCAGTATCCAGTGAAAATTTCCTAATATTGGATTATTTTACTTCAAGGCCAGTCATTCCTTCCCTAAATTGCTTCCATTCCATAATTAAAAATCCTATAGCAACTCTCTGAGTGAGCACTCAGTCCTTTCTTATTAGATACTCTTCCTACCCTTCAGTTTCTTATCTCTTCTCTTTTATCTTCTACTCTCTGATTCTCAGGATTTATTTCATTCTATCCCACTTTTGTTCTTACTCCACCCATGGTCCTCATACTATGCAACTGTCCATCTCTGTCTCCACCTCCACTCACTCCTCTTTCAGAGACTGAGAACCATCTGTGTCCCTTTTTATCCATGTACCCACTTTCTTGAGCTCAATCACTTGGAGGGAAATGAATCCTATATGTTCTCTTTTTAATCATTAAAATTAACATCAAATATAAGTTCTCTTGTGCATAATGTCCAATCATTGTTCCTGTGAACATAGTGTTGAATACTCACATGGGAATATATACCCTCTGCTGTTTACTTTGGAGATTTGTATTTTCCTTTGTAATGAATGAACTAAAAATGAGGAAAGAGATGTCTGAAGTAGCCCAGAGAAATAAGAAAACACAATCCTGTAAAATTTAAAACCCACAGCATCACTTCTTCCTTCCTCTGCATGATAATGAAAGATAGTTTATTCTCAAAAATGTAAATTTAGCTATACCTATTGGAGTATCATTACTTTCTATGTTTACACCATTCCACCACTTATGTATTCTCAAAAGGGAACAGACATCCCTCTATACCCAGTACAGTCCCTTCTGTAGAATAAGTCTTAAATGAATATTTAAAAGGATTCTTCTTCTCTTTGAGATTTTTTTCTTCTTCACCATCTCTAAGCATCAAGCATAAGGAGTAGAGAGGGAAGAATGTGGGGTTTTTTTTTCCAATATCAAAGAAAAACCATCCTTAGTAATCAATTGGGATAGCCAAATCCCACTCCAAGTTCTATGGAAAGATTCCCTCTTATCTAAAAGTTATTTTTCTTGGGTAGTAAGAACGGACTCGGACTGATTTGATTTTTCAATATAGAACAATAATGGAGTCTTATACTGTTATTCACTGATTACATTAGAACATACTGAGTTCTCAGGACCATAATTTGATAAGGAATTTGACATATTTAATCTTAACAAGAATATAACTCTAATTGAGAAGAGTAAAGCCCTCAAGAAGAATAAATGTTCAAAATTATTGCAGATGGAGTGACGTCAGCATCACGGTAGAGTGAGCTTGCCCAGGATTCTCTCCTCTCCAACATACAACAAAAAGGAGCAACCATGTTCCAATAAAAAATATCTTATTAGCACAGGAATCCCTGGAGACCCACAGCAGCCAACCTAAGGAGGGCAGAGAGGCTGGAGCCCACCTCAGAGGAGCTGGAACGGGGTAAGAGAGAACTTCCACTCCCTCCCTTAAAGACTGGGCTCACTGCCACAGGAGGATCCATGAGGGAAGGAGTGGGGGAGGGGTCACACATCCATGGGATCACCCAGGACTCCCTAGAGCACTTGCAGCCTAGAGGAAAATGCTCTAACAGGGAAAAACCTTTCCTGTGGGGTGACCTCATCAAGCCAAGACCCCAGGAGACCAAATAGTGAGAGCTGATAGGGAAACTGGGATCTGTGGGGAAGAGAAAGCACCACCTCCCAGCCCTGCAACCCGCTCTGTGCTGCTGTGCCATCTTGGCCAAAGGTGGAGGGCTCAGAATACGTGGCTCTCAACCTCCATCTTTTAGCGATAGGCTCCAACTGCAAACAAATAATATCACAATGCATAAAAACCATACTTCCAGCAACCAGCAACTCATCAAAACTCCAGACCAGAGGAAAAACGATAAAAGCCCAGAATTATGTTCTGAAGACTCAGAAATAAGTAAACTAAATGACAATGAATTCAGAATAGCTAGTGTCAAAAAACTCAATGAGGTAAAAGAAAATATAGAAAAAAAATTCAACGAATTCTGGAGCTACTTCACAGAAGAGATGGAAACTATAAAGAATCAATCAGAAATACTAGAGATGAAAAATACAATGGAAAAGATAAAACAAAATATGGATTCCCTGAATGCTCATGTGGACATCATAGAGGAGCAAATCAACACAATCAAAGATAGACAGGTTGAATGGCTCCAGACAGAGGAGAAGAGAGAACTAAGACTAAAAAGAAATGAAGAAAATTTCCGAGAAATAGCCACCACAATGAGGAAATGCAAGATAAGAATTATAGGTATCCAAGAAGGAGAAGAGAAGGAGAATGGAGGAGAAAGCTGCTCAAAGAAATAATAGCAAAGAACTTCCCAAATCTAGGGAATGAGAGAGAAATGTGTGTGGAGGAAGCTTTTGGATCTCCTAGATTTGTCAATGTAAAAAGACCTACTGCAAGGCATATAGTGGTAAAACTGGCAAAAATGAATGACAAAGAAAGAATACTCAGGGCAGCAAGGCAGAAGAAAATAATCTAAAGGGAACCCCTATCAGACTTTCAGCAGATTTCTCTGCAGAAACTTTACAAGCAAGCTAGGAGACTAATGAAAATGATAACATGCCATACCAACTCATATGGTATACAGCAAAAGCCGTATTAAGAGGGAAATTCATTGCAATACAGGCACACCTTAACAAACAAGAAAAATCCCAAATAAGCAATCTCAAATTACGCTTAACTGAATTAGAGAAAGAAGGATAAACAAAGCCCAAAGTCAGCAGAAGGAGAGAAATAATAAAACTCAGAGCAGAAATAAATGCTATTGAAACAAAAAAGGCAGTAGAAAGAATCAATGAAACAAAGAGCTGGTTCTTTGAGAAGATAAATAAAATTGACAAACCCCTAGCCAGACTTACAAAGAGAAAAAGAGAGAAAGCTCAAATAAACAAAATCAGAAATGAAAGAGGAGAAATAACAACACACTCCAGAGAAATACAATGGATTATAAGATAATAGTACGAAAAACTATATGCCAACAAAATGGATAACCTAGCGGAAATGGATAAATTCTTACACTCTTACAATCTCCCAAAACTAAGTCAAGAAGAAGCAGACAATCTGAATGACCAATCACAAAGAAAGAGATCAGAACAGCAATCAAAAGCATCCCAAAGAATAAAACCCCAGGACCATATCTCTTTCCTGGGGAATTCTACCAAATGTTCAGAGAGAATTTAATACCTATACTTTTCAAGCTATTTCCAAAAGTTAGGGAGGATGAAACACTTCCTACCACTTGCTATGAGGCCAACATCATTCTGATACCAAAACCTGACAAGGACAGCACAAAAAAGGAGAACTACAGGCCAATATAGCTGATGAACATAGATGCAAAAATTCTCAACAAAATTTTGGCAACCCAAATTCAGCAATACATCAAAAGGATTATCCATCATGATCAAGTTGGATTCACACCAGGGACACAGGGATGGTTCAACATCCACTAGTTAATCAACATGATACACCACATCAACATATTGAGGAATAAAAACCACATCACCACCTCAACAGATGCAGAGAAAACATTTGACAAGATCCAACAGCCATTTATGATAAAAACTCTGAACAAAGTGGGGATAGAAGGAAATTATCTCAACATAATAAAGGCCATATATGACAAACCCACAGCCAACATCATACTCAATGGGCAACAACTGAGCACCATCCCCCTGAGAACAGGAACAAGACAAGGATACCCTCTATCACCACTCTTATTCAACATAGTACTGGAGGTTTTCACCAGCGCAATTAGGCAAGAGAAAGGAATAAAAGGAATCCAAATAGGGAGGGAAGAAGTGAAACTCTTGCTGTTTGCAGATGACATGATCTTATATATAGAAAACCCCAAAGAATCCATAGGAAAACTATTAGAAACAATCAACAGCTACAGTAAAGTTGCAGGATATAAAATCAACATACATAAATCAGTAGCATTTCTATACTCTAATAACAAACTAACAGAAAAAGAACTCAAGAACACAATACCATTCACAATCACAACAAAAAGAATAAAATGCCTTTGGGTGAATTTAACTAAGGAAGTGAAAGACCTATACAATGAAAACTACAAGACTTTCCTGAAAGAAATTGATGATGACATAAAGAGTTGGAAAGGAACCCATGCACACGGATTGGAAGAATAAACATAGTTAAAATGTCCATACTAACTAAATCAATCTACAGTTTCAATGCAATCCCAATCAGAATCCCAATGACATTCTTTACAGAAATAGAACAAAGAATCCTAAAATTCATATGGGGTAACAAAAGACCCCAAATAGCTAAAGCAATCACGAGAAAAAACAACAAAGCTGGAGGCATCCCCATCCCTGACTTCAAAACATACTACAAAGCTACAGTAATGAAAACAGCATGGTACTGGGACAAAAACAGGTGCACAGATCAATGGAACAGAATTGAAAGCCCACAAATAGAACTACACATCTATGGACAACTAATCTTTGACAAAGGAGCTGAGGGCCTACAACGGAGAAAAGAAAGTCTCTTCAACAAATGGTGCTGGGAAAACTGGACAGCCACGTGTAAAAGAATGAAAATTGACCATTCTTTTTCACCATTCCCAAAAATAAACTCGAAATGGATCAAAGATCTGAAGATTAGACCTGAAACAATAAGTCTTTTGGAAGAGAATATAGGCAGTACACTCTTTGACATCAGTGTCAAAAGGATCTTTTCAGACACCATAACTCCTCAGAAGAGGGAAACAATACAAAGAATAAACAAATGGGATTTCATCAGACTAAAGAGCTTCTTCAAGGCAAGAGAAAACAGGATTGAAACAAAAAACCAACCCACTAGTTGGGAAACAATATTTACAAGCTGTTTATCTGACAAAGGGTCAATCTCCATAATATATAAAGAACTCACACAGTCAACAACAAGAAATCAAACAACCTGATCAAAAAATGGGAAGGGAACATGAACAGACATTTCTCTAAAGATATACGGATGGCCAATAAACACATGAAAAGATGCTCATCATCACTGGTGATCAGGGAAATGCAAATCAAAACTACACTAAAATATCACCTTACACCTGTTAGAATGACAAAAATAACCAAAACAAAAAGTGACAAATGTTGGAGAGGTTGTGGAGAAAAAGGAGCCCTCATACACTGTTGGTGGGAATGCAAACTAGTGCAGCCACTATGGAAAACAGTATGGAGATTTATCAAAAAATTAAAAATAGAAATACCTTATGACCCAGCCATCCCACTACTGGGTATCTATCCAAAGAACTTTAAGTCAGCAATTCCAAAAGTCCTATGCACCCCTATGTTCATAGCAGCATTATTTACAATAGCCAAGATGTGGAAGCAACCTAAGTGCCCATCAACAGATGATTAGATAAAGAAGATATGGTATATATATATACAATGGGATACTACTCAGCCATAAAAAAGATAAAATCGTCCCATTCACAACAACGTGGATGGACCTTGAAGGTATTATGTTAAGTGAAATAAGCCAGATAGAAAAAGACAAACTCTGTATAACTCCACTCATAGGTGGAAGTTACACGTAGAGACAAAGAGAACAGATTGGTGGTTACCAGGGGAAAGGCGTGGTGGGGGGAGGGCACAAAGGGTGAAGGGGTGCACCTACAACATAACTAACAATAATGTACAAATGAAATTTCACAAGATTGTAAACTATCATAATCCTAATAAAAAGTTAAAGAAAACATACTACAAAGCTACAGTAATCAACACAGCATGGTACTGGAACAAAAACAGGTGCACAGGGGCTGGCCCCGTGGCCGAGTGGTTAAGTTCGCGCGCTCCGCTGCAGGCGGCCCAGTGTTTCGTTGGTTCGAATCCTGGGCGCAGACATGGCACTGCTCATCAAACCACGCTGAGGCAGCATCCCACATGCCACAACTAGAAGGACCCACAACGAAGAATATACAACTATGTACTGGGGGGCTTTGGGGAGAAAAAGGAAAAAAAAATAAAATCTTTAAACACCTTGCCTTTTTAAAAAAAAAACAGGTGCACAGATCAATGGAACAGAATTGAAAGCCCACAAATAAAACCACACATCTATAGACAGCTAATCCTTGACAAAGGAGCTGAGGGCGTACAATGGAGAAAAGAAAGTCTCTTCAACAAAGGTGCTGGGAAAACTGGACAGCCACATGTAAAAGAATGAAAATTGACCATTCTTTTTCACCATTCACAAAAATAAACTCAAAATGGATCAAAGACCTAAAGGTAAGCCCTGAAACCATAAGGCTTCTAGAAGAAAATATAGGCAGTACACTCTGACATCAGTATCAAAAGGATCTTTTCGGACACCACGTCTTCTCAGAAGAGGGAAACAATAGAAAGAATAAACAAATGGGACTTCATCAGACTAAAGAGCTTCTTCAAGGCAAGGGAAAACAGCATTGAAACCAAAAAAAAAAACCCCACTAATTGTGAAAAAATATTTTCAAGTCATATATCCAACAAAGGGCTAATCTCCATAATATGTAAAGAACTCACACAACTCAAGAACAACAAATGAAACAACTCAATCAAAAAATGGGCAGAAGACATGAACAGACATTTCTCCAAAGAGGATATATGGATGGCCAATAGGTACATGAAAATATGTTCATCATCACTGATCATCAGGGAAATGCAAATCAAAACTACACTAAGATATCACCTTATATCCATTAAAAGGCAAAAATAGCCCACACAAAAAGTAACAAATACTGGAGAGGTTGCGGAAAAAAAGGAACCCTCATACACTGCTGGTGGGAATGTAAACTGGTGCAGCCACTATGGAAAACAGTATGGATATTTCTCAGAAAATTAAAAATAGGGATATCATATGACCCAGCCATCACACTGCTGGGTATCTATCCAAAGAACTTTAAGTAATTTAAGTAATTTAAGCAATTCCAAAAGCCCCATGCACCCCTATGTTCATAGCAGCATTATTCACAATAGCCGAGACGTGGAAGCAACCTAAGTACCCATCAACTGATGATTGGATAAAAAAGATATGGTATTTATATACAATGCAATACTACTCAGCCATAAAAAACAATAAAATCATCTCATTCACAACAACATGGATGGACCTTGAGGGAATTATGTTAAGAGAAATAAGCCAGATAGAGAAAGACAATGTCTGTATGATTCCACTCATATGAGGAATTTAAACATGTGGACAAAGAGAACAGATTAGTGGCTACCAGGAGAAAGGAGGAGGGGGACTGGGCACAAAGGGTGAAGGGGTGCACCTACAACATGACTCACAAACAGTAATGTACAACTGAAATTTTACAAGGGTGTAAACTATCATAAACTCAATAAAAAAATTTTAAAAATAAAAATTAGTCTTACTATATTCTTTTTTATTTTTTATTTGATAAGTACTCAATTTGCAACATTGTTCTTTTTTCAGATTCTTAAGTTTTCTTTGTACCCTTAATCATAAAAAAAAAGAACTTCTCAAAACAAAAAAACCCAGGACCGTATGATTTCACTGGTGAATTCTACCAAACATTCAAAGAAGAATTAACGTTCAAAGTTTTCCAAAAAAATGTTATAACTAATCAACAAATCCAGTAAACTTGTAGGATACAAAATCAACATACAGAAGACAGTTATGTTTCTACACATTAACAACAAAGCATCTGAAAAATATAAAGGAACAATTCCATTCATAATAGCAAAAAATAAATAAATAAAATACTTAGGAATAGATCTAACCAAGGAGTTGAAGTCCTGTATGCTAAAAACTATAAGATGATAGAAATTGAAGAAGACACAAATAAATGGAAAGATATCCCATGTTCATGGGTCACAAGAATTCATATTGTTAAAATGTCCATATTACACAAAGTCATCTATCAATTTAATGCAATCCCTATCAAAATTCCAAGGACATTTTTCACAGAAAAAGAAAATCCAATCCTAAAATCTGTAAAGTGCCACAAAAGACTCCAAATAGCTAAAACATTTATGAGAAAAAACAACATAGCCAGAGGCATACACTTTTTGATTTCAAACTATTCTACAAAGCTATAGTGATCAAAACAGTGTGCTGCTGGCATAAAAACAGACACATAGACCAGTGAAACAGAATAGAGAGCCCAGACATAAATCCCTGTATATACAGTCAACTAATATTTGACAAGTGAGCTAAGAATATTCAGTGGGGAAAGGGTAGTCTCAATAAGTGATGCTGGAAAAATTGGATAATCTCATGCAAAAGAATGAAATCACACCCCTATCTTACACCACTCACAAAATAAGAACTTGAAATGGATTGAAGACTTTAAGAACTGAAACCATAACATTCCTAGAAGAAAACAGAAGGAAGAAGCTCCTTGACATTGATCTCAGCATCAATATTCTACATTTGACAGCAAAAACTCAAGCAACAAAAGCAAAAATAAACAGGTGGGAATACACCAAACTAAAAAGCTTTCTCACAGCAAAAGAAAGAATCAAGAAAATGAAAAGGCAACCTACAAAATGGGAGAAAATATTTGCAAGTCATATATCTGATAAGGAGTTAATACCCAAATACATAAAGAACTCATGCTACACAACAGCAAAAACACCAAACAATTCAATTAAAATATGAGCACAGGAACTGAACATACATTTTTACAAAGAAGACATCCAAATGGCCAATACGTACATGAAAGAGCTCACCATCACTAAATATCAGAAAAATGCAAATAAAAACCACAATCACACATCACCTCACACCTGTTAGAATGGCTATCATCAAAAAGACAAGAGATAACAAGTGTTGGTGAGGATGTGGAGAAAAGAGAATCCTGGTGCCCTGTTTTTTGGGAATGCAAATTGGTACAGCCACTATGGAAAAGAGTATGCAGGTTGCTCAAAAAATTAAAAATAGAACTACCATATAATCTAGCAGTCACCCTTTTGGGTATATCTCCAAAGAAAATGAAAACAGAATACCAAAGAGTATATCTGCACTCCCATGTTTATTGAAGCATTATTGACAATAACCAAGATACAGAAACAATCTGTGTCCCTTAGTAGATGAATAGATAAAAAAGGTGAGATATATATATAAAAATATACATATATTGAATACAAATATTCAATATATGAATATTATTAGCCATAAAGAAGAAGGAAATTCTTCCATTTGTGACAAGTTGGATGGACCTTGAAAGCATTATGTGCGACAAATGAAATAAGTCAGAGAGAGAAAGACAAATACTGTATGATATCATTTATATGTGCAACCTAAAAGGGACCAAGTCAGAGAAACAGAAAACAGAATGATGGTTACCAGAGGTTGAAGGGTGAGCAAAATGGGGAAATATTGTTCAAAGGGTATAAACTCTCAGTTATAAGATTAACAATTTGGAAAATCTAATGTATAGGATGGTGATTATAGCTCATAATACTGTATCATATACTTGCATGTTGCTAAGAGAATTGATCTTAAATGTCCTCACCACAAAAAAGAAATAGTAATTATATGTCAGGATGGAGATGGGAGCTAATACTATTGTGGTAATCATTTGTACACCCTAAACTTACATAATGTTATGTGTCAATTATATCTCAACAAAGCTGGGGGGAAGACAAAAGAAAAAAATAAGAAATCCCCTCTTATTAAGTAACTAGTGATTGAGGCTACATTTACAATTTTGGAAAACTTATAAAGGATAAAATTAAGTCTTTTTCTTTGGAAATTTAAAAAATTGTACCAAATCCAGTTCCTTAAAAGTATCAAATCTAAGACATTACCAGCCTTTCAGAGAGAATTTATCTCTCTCTCTCTCTCTTTTTTTTTTTTTTTTTTTTTGATAGAAATACCTCCATGAGCTCACAGACAGACACAAATAGAATGTCTAAAATGTTCAGCAACCTATACTTCACAGCACAAAACACCCACTTGGCCAAGACCAGTCCAACAGTGGGGAGGAGGGGGAAGGGAAAGCTCAACCTTTAAAATCTGGCAATTCTGAAGTAGAGATGAAATTTTAATGGTTATCAATAAATCTGAGATTATAAGAAGATTTTCCTAAAGATTACAAATTTTGATTAAAAACTAGATACCCCAATACACTGAGCTTTACAGAATATTTAAAGTTAGAGAAAATGAAAATAGTAATAAAGATTTATGATAATCAGGTAAGAGTGAGCATTTCAACCAGAAGATTCCTCCAGAATTGATTCATTATCTTACATACTAGAATGACATGTAGAGATCACCATCCTCTAACTCTAAAACAATAAAAAATTAAGTAGGCTAGTTAATATAACACATATTAGGAACTCCAGACTTTCTCCACATGTATAAGATGGCTATAACTTTCAATTGCTGTAATCATAAAGGCTTTCCATTTCTTCACAAGTTAGTCCTTATTCTTGCAATCTCATTTCAAAGATCACTCTTGCCTTATATGTTCTTTAAAGTCACAGTATGTAGAAAATAAGGAAAAGAAAATAACAATCAAGATGGAGTCAGGGGACTCTGCCAGAGCTTTACTCAAAGACTGATTATACTTTAACTACCCTCATAATTTTTAGTGGTGTACAACAAGATTTATGGGAGAGGGACAACAACATCTTAATACCCATGAAGATAATGATATAGATAAAGAATACTCAATTAATTGTGGTTAAAAACCTTAGTGAGAAGAACAGAGTTCAAAACATTTCCTGTCGTTTCTCTCTGCGGCCGGTAAGGTAACAGGGCCCTTCAGCAGTGCAATCCTTTCCATCTCACCTGCCTTGAAGGCTCAGCATGAGCTGATTGATAAAGAAGAGGAGGCAGGGAGAAGTCAGCCTAGGCCTGTGCTTCTTAATCCTGGGAACATAGTATAATCACTTAAGAATATTTTTTTAATTACTGATTCAGAGCCCTAACTTCTCTCCCTTCCCTCCGCCCCTGAGAAATTTCTGTTTGACTAGTCTGACGTGAGACCTTGACCATGGTACTTTTTACAAAGCTCCTCAAGTGACTGCAATGGGTAATTGGAGTTGAGAACTGCTGATCTAGAAGTAGGGTTAATATTTCAAACCAACTGAGTAGCCAGATGGACTTTGATGCCATGCTTCATTGTGCTGTATCACCCAGAATATGCATTTCTCAGCAATGACAATGAAGATTGGTATGTGCCTGGTTGGCTGGCCAAAAATTTGAAGATTTTTTATCTTTACCAAGCAGGGTTTAGGATTAATTTTATACTTTTTGGTGGTTGTGACATGGAAGAAGTGTGCAGTTCTTTCCCTAACTCCATTCCCCTACCTGTCTTCTCATTCCGCTCAGGTGAATAAGAGATGCTTGAATTAGCCTAATTCAATAACAACAGGAATTGCCTTTCTTGGGATTATCATCTTTCTATAAAGTTAGGAAAGTAAGGAGAATACAGAGCTTTCTTCTGTAAAGCTGGAAAGGTAAGAAAGTTTGAAGAGGGCAAGGCTCCAATTGCCACTGCCTAAGAAAGACTGAGGCAGGTAGCATACATAAGTTATGCTTAAGGCTTTGGGTGAACATTCTTGGAAATTAGCAATGGTAAGGGAATTCTTTCTGGCTCTTCAATTATTTTTCTGGCCCCCTCTCTGTCCTTTTGGAAACTCCAATTGCACATATTTTAGCCCACTTGAATTGTCCCACAGCTCACTATGCACTATTTACTTGTTTTAATCTTTTATTTTCTCTGTATCTCATTTTGGATAGTTTCTGTACTGTCTTAAAATTCACTAATTTCTTCTTCTGCAATGTTTAATCTGCAGTGAATGCCATCCAGTGTAGTTTTCATGTCAAACATTATAGTTTTCCTCTCTAGAATTTTGGTATGGACTTTTTAAATGTCTTCCATATCTCTAGTCAATGTGTTCAATCTTTCCTCTAGCTTCTTGAACATATGGAATGTAATTATGAGAACTTTTAATGTCCTCATCTACTGATTATAATAACTTTTAATGTCCTTACCATCTGTATTACATCTAGTCACTTTTCAGTCAATTGATTTTTCTCCTCTTTGTGGGTCATATTTTCTTATTTCTCTGCACAGCTGGTAACCTGTAATTGGATGCCAGACATTGTGAATTTTCCCTTATTAGATGATAGATATTTTTGTTTTCCCATAAACAATTTTGAGCTTTGTTCTAAAAGAGTTTTAGTTTGAGTATCTGTTTTACCCTTTGGCGTTGTTGTTAGGATTTGGTAGGAAGAATCAGAATATGTGTTTAGCGTAGGGCTAAGTTCAACTATTCTTTTTTATTCTTTTTTTTATTGAGATAACATTGATTTATAAAATTATATAAATTTCAGACATACATCATTATATTTAGATTTCTGTGTAGACTGCATGTACAAGGGCTCTTTGGGTGCTGAACAAGATGTAGTCTACATAAAACTATTCTGAGCAGTCAACCTGATGCTCTGTGAGTTGTGTGGTTTCCCACTTTGACTGATGGAAAGAAGAACTGTTCTGGACCCTGTGTGAGCTCCACCGATTATTCCCTCTAATCCTCTCAGGTGGTTTCTTCCCCATTCTTGGGTAGTCGCCTCATATACATGCATTGTTCAATAAGCATCTGAAGACTTAAGGGAAACCCTCAGCAGATCTCTGAAGCTGCGCTGTCTTGCTGTCTCTCTCTCCCTCCCTTCCTCCCTCCCTCCCTCTCTCCAGATCTCTCTCTCTATCTATCTCCCTCCCTCTCTCTGGCTCTTTGCAAATTCTAGCTAGTCTTGGCGTCCCTGGACTCTCAGGTTGACCTCATCAAATCAGGGAGAGAGCTGGGCTCAGCTGGGTTTCTGCCTGCTCTATGGCCTAGAAACTTTCCCTAGGCAGTAAGCTGGGGCAATTGCAGGGCTCACTTTATTTGTTTTCCATCTCTCAGTATCAATGTCCTTCAATGTCTGATGCACAATATCTTGAAAATTATTTTTTCATATATTTTTTAAGTTTTTAAAAAATTTGTTTCAAGCCCCTGTTACCCCATCTTGGTCAAATCAGAAGTCATATGCTAGGATTTTGATTGAAATTTCAATCCATATGGCAATTTTGTGAGAATTTATATCTCTTTTAATGATAAATCTTTTAAACTTGAACTTAGAACATTGAAGTTTTGAACTTTTTAAAAGTATTTATTCTTAAGTTCTTCGTGATTTTGATGGTAGTGTATTGTATCCCTTTTTAAATTGTATGTTCTGTAGAAATACGTTGATTTCTTAATATTTTTCATATATCAAATAACCTTGGTAAACTCATTGATT
Organism: Equus quagga; assembly: GCF_021613505.1. Lineage (NCBI taxonomy): Eukaryota > Metazoa > Chordata > Mammalia > Perissodactyla > Equidae > Equus > Equus quagga. The sequence continues at coordinate 31,690,129 of NC_060281.1, forward strand.
CTAATAACATAACTGTGGAATTCTTTGCCGTTTCTAAATATACAGTTATTTCACTTGAACATGACAGTTTTAGTTCCTTATTCCAATATTTGTGAAAAGTCCCCAGTACTAATATTATTCTATGTATTCTTTTATCTTAGTTTGTGATTGAAATACTAAGATATCCTACATTCCTGTTATTCTGAAAATTAGTGGATGAAAACAGAGCTAAGGCTTGCCAACTGGCTAGACCCAGATTTCTCAGTCATGTGACTGACTGGTTTTGTTAGATTATGTCTAAGACGTGGGATTGAGACGAAGATTCTGGAATCTGAAGGAAAGGAAAATGTGTGTGCAGGTACAGAGTATGGATTAAAAAAATCAATAAAGAAAGTAAATACCTAAGGTAAAGGGCCTAAGATTATGATCTACTACACTTGGCTGAGTAACATTCTCATATAATAAATTCTTACTATCTAAGTAACTGCCACTTAGAAGCCCTCTGGTTAATCAATAAACAGCTATACAATTAGATAGTGCTTTTTTTCTGAAAACTCCTCCATTTTATTTCTGTTCACCATTCTTCATCTCTCTGGATTTGAGACATTCTTTCAGGTGCTGCTTTAGTCCTTTTAACTCTGGTCTGCATGATATTCCATCCCATATTCATGCACTCCTTAATGCCTAGGCATTGGTACTTCTTAAGAGTCATCTCTTATCCCCCGCCCCCCAGGAAAAAGCACTGCTGCAGACTCAACCGCATTTCACCACTTTAGCAGCTCACAAACTAGACAACCAGACAAAGGTACCATCAATTGTTGCCTGAATAACTTGAACAATAGCCTCCCTGCTTCTTCTTTTCCTCCCACTTCGATGTAGTCTCAGGACAGTGGCAAGATCAATTGTTTATGTCTTAATACAGACATATGTTGGAGCATGTCATTTTCCTACTCAGTGACCCATAGTGTCTCCCTTTTGACTCAAGTTGAAATCAAAGTTCTGTTAGTGGCTTACTAGATGTTACAGGATCTGTTACCTTTCTGATCTCTTCTCTTATTATTGTTCTCCTTGCTCACTTCACACCAGTCACATAGGCCTCTTTATATTCCTTGAAAACACCAGGCACATTCCTTCCTTGTTGTCTTTGTTGTGGTTGTTTCCTCTGCCTGGAAAATTCTTCACCCAGAAATCCACTTAGATGAGTCCTTGTTCAAGTATTACCTTCTCACAGAGGCCTACTAACCTATTCAAGTTGAAATTCCCCTGCAGCTACCAGCAGTCCTAATACGCTGCTCCTGTTTTCTTTTCCCATAGCACTTATCATCTTCTAATGTTCTGTAGCCCCCGAGTGGTGCATTAATTTCACTAATAGCCCAAATTCTTCATCCTTCTCCACATGCAGTCTTTGCAGTGCAACCTTGCAACTCATCCCATTAAGAAGTGGAATATATTTCCTTCTCCTTAATTCTGAATTTGATCATGTAACTTTATTTTGTCAAGAGATGTTAACGGTTGTGACATAAGCAGAAGTTTGTGAAAGCACTTGCATGTTTCTCTTGTCTCTTGCCCTGCTGTCATCACAAAACATATCCAGGCTAACCTCCTAGAGGATGAGACACCCGGAGTGGAGCCAAGTAGGCCTGGTTGTTCTCACTGAGGTTATTCTAGATTCGTCAATCAGAGCTCACCACCAGACAGAAGTGACCCTAAATCACTGATCTATAGAATCAGGATCTGAATATATGCTTATTTTTGTATGCCATGACGTTTTACATTTTGTTACACAGCATTATTGTAGTAAAGATAATACCCTGCTGTAATGTAAGCTCCACAGGACATGACTTGCTATTTGTTTTGTTTTGTTTTTACCGGTATATCTCACATACCTGGTATAATGCATTTAGTAGATATTCAATAAATATTTGCTTAATCATGAATAAAGTGAATATAAATGCACTATTTACATATCCTACAGGAAAAGTATAGTTATATTCTAAACCAATCCTAATGCCCAAACATAAAAGGTATTGAATACATGTCTTTATCTTGATCCTATGCATACAAAATAATTTTTCAGTTATTTTGGAAAATGAACTATTTTTCAATGAAGTACTCAGCTTTTGGAGATCTGTACATAAAGTGGTAAACACAAGAGACCAGGCACCAAACCGCCAGCCAGATACCCTAAGTTGTCTTGGGCAATTTGGGGGATAATTTCTATCACATTAGCCTCCATATGAAATTTTTATTTGAACAGATCTCGCAGACATTTTGATTTTCCTTCTATCACTTCTGGTTTTACAGTTTCCCTTCATGGTGATGTGGAGTGGAAAGACCATACCTGGAATCTGCCAGATTTTCCTTTATCCTTCTAGGCTGATATTGCTAGATGAGCTACCATTACTCAGGGATACTGATCACAGAAAGGTTAACATTTTCTTGACTCTGTAATCTCAGCTACCCATCCAAACCAATCTTCTCAGAAAAGCTCAATCTTAATTTAATTAATTTAAAAATGTTATTGAATTGTGTTCTATATAGGCACCTTGAGTACAGGGCAGGGAGGAAAGCAGAGACAAACTCCTTCCTTTAATGAGTTTAGATTCTCATGGAGGGAGACAATAAACATTAAAGTAAATTAAATTCAGAGTATATTAAACAGTGATAAATACTAAGGAGAAAATAGAGTAGTAAAGGTATATAAGGATTGAAGGAGGTGGAAACACTAGACGGTTTGTCCTGGGAAAGGTGAATAAAGATCTGAGAGGGTGAAGAGGAGAGTTGTACGAAAATCTGGAGGAAGAGTATTCAAGGCAGAGGAAAGAGTAAGTACAAAGCAAAAGCTGCTTGGAGAATTTGTGGAACAGCAAGGAGGCCGGTCTGGTTAGAGCAGGTGATCAAACGGTGTGAGACGAAGTCAGAGAGGCAGTCCTGGGGGACCAGTGTAAGGGTCAGAGAGATACAAAGAGAACCTACGGCAGAGGCAGAGTTGAGATCCAACACAGCGGTGGGGTTTAGAAGGTTACTGAATCTGAAGAGGATAGAGGGCAGTACTGAATACGGACTGCAGAAGAATAGTCTGGAGCAAGGAGATTGGAATCATTGGATAAAGTTGTTTTGTTTGTTTTTGTTTTAAAGATTGGCACCTGAGCTAACATTTGTTGCCAATCTTCTTTTTCTTCTTCTTCTCCCCAAATCTCCCCCCAGTACATAGTTGTATATGCTAGTTGTGAGTGTCTCTGGTTGTGCTATGTGGGATACCACCTCAACATGGCTTGATGAGTGGTGCCATGTCCATGCCCAGGATCTGAACCAGTGAAACCTTGGGCCGCTGAAGCAGAGCATGTGAACTTAACCACTCAGCCACGGGCCTGCCCCTGGATAAAATTTTGAGAAAAAAAGAACAGGAACCTACTCTGTAACAACCCTGGTTTAGTTGTTTGGTCTGCATAAGTTTTCAAGTCAGCATAAAATTTCTCCCTCATTTAGCACTAGATAACCTCATTGGAGTTGATTTGCATGAAGAACAAAATAAAAACAGAAGTCTACTTTGCCATTTATCGATTGATTTTTCAGTGTATATATAATTATTTGTGCATATATTCAAATAAACAAATGACCAACTGCAACTAAAATATTGTTTGATGATTCTGTAAGGCTTAGAGGCTCTGCAATTTCATTTTGCATAGAAATTTTGCAGTTATGTAGGTGGTCTTGTATCCATCCCACACTTTTTGGCACTGTTCTCAGCTTCTTTCCATTTAGCCCCATACTCCCTGTCTCTTCTCCTTCTTTTTTTAGTTTAGCTCTTCAGTCTACTCTCTGTCTTTGGGGTACTCACCATAAATGCCTCTTGAAAATTTTAGAAAAGTGGACTTGTAGCATAAAGCTAAGCTAGAAAGCCATGCATGTGTCCCCTCCTCAAGCAAATTACCCTTTCTACCATTGTCCTGAGAGAAAGAGTTGTAGAAGATCTCTTCACCAGGGAATCATTGTCTGCGGATCCAGTCACAGCTGAAGGCAAAGAGAAGGGCACCATTTCCAAGGACATCTCATATTAGAGGCCAGTGACCCTAAAAAAGACAGCTCCAAAAGCTGTGTCTGAGCAAAAGGAATAGTAGTCAGCTCAACCCAACAAATTCTCTCTCTCCAAAATGTGGGCTAAGAACCAAGGAAGTAAGCATCAGTCTATGGCAGGAAGAAAGGTAGGAGTAGAAACATGGAGGAGTAGAGACTGAGAAAGGAGCTAGCAGAGCACTTAAGTAAACTCACACATGCTTCAATGCTGAAGAGGCAGGAAGGCATCAAGCTCCTGGAGAAGTTTTAAGTCCCGAGTGATCCTCTAGTTACCACTTCTATGAGGCCTGGCTGTCCTCTCATCATGTCCTTTCTCAGAGACTGGCCAGTTCCTGTGAGCTTCTCAAACTTGTGTCTCCATTATTGCAGCCCAAATCTAAATGTTTCAAATATTTGAATCACATCTTTTGCAACTGCAATAAAAGGTCAGATTGTTACTCTCAAAGGCACTTTTTCAAAATCAAAAGGCTCAGAGTTTGGCTGTCAAGAAGTTTGGCCCATGGTTTTCTTGTAAGTTTATCTGCCTATGAGGTTGTCAGTAACACGTATGAGTGAGTGTGAATGAGGTGTGAGTGAGGCACTGTTCTTCTCTGAACAAAACTTCAAAATTCGTCATCTGCTTATTATTATTTTACAAGTAATCTCTTTTCTTGTTTTTCTTTGAAATTTATTAAATTTTTTATATTCATTTTATTCATAGTTCAAGATGAAATATAAACAAAAATTACTTCCATGCTAAATATTGTCTTTAAAATATTGCCTTTAAAATACCTTCTGTCTCTTTTTGATATATTCATAGTGATAATAAACATCATATCTGATCTCTCTATCATTCAGAGATAGGAAGAAGTAGAATATATTCCCATATCAACCTGTAATAATAATTATGGCAAACTATAGGAAACTCATTAAGTTGAATTTCTCTCCTTATCTTCTTTACATGCATAGAAGCATAAGTTGGTCAGAGTTGAAAAGAACCTCATCTCATTGTTAAGCTATTTCCACCTCATCAACTTAGAATTAAAGAAGCCCCAATGAACAGTAATCTTTTCAATGGCATAAATCAGTGAGAGAAATCCCAGGCCTTGAAGTCGTGTCATCTGTCTTTGCCCCCGTGTGTGGGTGTGTGTCCTTTCAGTTATTATAAAGAACAAACACAGTAAAGTGTACTTTTCTGTTATCTCAAGGTGGCAATTCCACTAACCCTCAGAAGTCCGGGACTATTTTTTCCCCTATTCAAAGAATAAGGTAGACAACAAAATTCCATTTTATATGGGCTGTTAGTCTTAGAAATATATAAATGGTAAAGAAAGACCTTTAGAGTGAAATTTTTAATGTCAATTTTTTTCTCATATTTTGGAGATCATTTATTAAGATGTTCAGAGTTAAAATCTGTTACAATCTGCTTATACTAGAAGAAAAATCATTAGTAATTCTTTACAACCCATGTCCAGATTCTCTCAAAACAGCATTACATAAGCATCAGTAAGTTTAAAGAGGGTGGACATTGTGATGATTAATTTTATGTGTCAACTTGTCCGGTCCAAGGGGTGCCCAGGTTAAACATTATTTCTGGGAGTATATAGGAGGATGTTTCTGGACGAGATTAGCCTTTGAATCAGTGAACTCAGTAAAGTAGATCGTCCTCCCCAACGTGGATGGGCATCATCCCATCCCTTGAGAGCCTGAATTGAACAAAATACAAAGGAAAGAGGAATTCACTCCTTTTTTTCCCTGCTTCATTGCTTGAGCTGGGACATCTCATCTCACCTTCTCCTGCGCTCAGATTGGGATTTGTACCATCTGCTCCCCTGGTTCTCAGGCCTCCAGATTCAGACTGAATCACACTACTAGCCTTTCTGGGTCTCCATCTTACAGACAGCATGTCACAGGACTTCTCAGCCTCCATAATTGTGTGAGCTGATTCCTCATAATGAATGTATATATATCTGTGTTCTGTTTCTCTGGAGAACCCTAATATTTAAGTCACTTGAGATCACTTATCTGAAGTGTCTTTTTGAAGTCTTCTCTGAAATAATCCAAAAGTGATTCATTTCATTTTTGCTGCTTTGCCAGCAACCTGAAATTTTGTTGTATCAGTTTACTAATATTCCAGCAGAGAGTGTCAACAAATTTGATATTTATTATACAAAGTTGAGCTGTGTGTGAGGATGCTAGGTATGGCTTATATGTGCCACGACTCATAGTAACTAGTTGATGCAGAGTAACGCAACTCCTCACAGTAGACAATCCAAGATTCAAGAAGTGAAAGTATTTTACCTGAGTGTCAATGTTTGTATTCTGATGCAAGGGAATGACAAGGAATGATCCAAATGGCCCTCACTCAAATCACTCCAGAGCACAGAGCAATGCCCAACTCTGTTAACCCTATTAATGACTCTCCACACAGCCAGTAGTGAAGCAGTCACCTTTCACCAACCCCCAGTTGCATTGTTTCTAGATAGCAGAAAGACTTGCAAAAAAAAATTTTTTTTACCTTGAGAATGATGAGGGCACTGAGAAATGTTGAGTCAAAGAAATAATTTACATTCCCTGGTTGAAATGTGAGGATCTTTAGTAATGAATATAAAATTAAAGAGTACAAGCCAGAAAAGACCAGTGGAAAATAATGGGTCATGGGTACCTACACAGATGTACTGGAGGGTGGAAGGGCATCACATACAAGGAAATAGGAGATGTGCACTGAAGTAAGGACACAGACTCAGAAGGTAGAGCAAGAATGAAGTGAACAAAATTTTCAAAATAAAAGATAAGTAAAAGATGGAATTTCCTATGCAATTGCCCAGAGAATTCATTAGCATTTCATTTTGCTCCTGTGATTGATTCAGTGCTTACTGCACAAATTTCTTTCTTTAATTTCAAAAAAGGAGGCGAATGTTTATTTACTGTTTTTTGGTAAGCCTGTAATCACAGCTGTTCTTTTGGACCACAAAGAGTATGACCCACTTAGGCTTACACTCTTTGCCACATTCATGCAAGATGTTTATGAAATGAGATTTTGGGATCAAACTGACTCACTTCTATTTATAAAATTCATCTGTGTCTCACTTAAAACTGCACAGTTCTGGAGGTGTGCACATGAATCATTGTGGTGCAGCAAAAAGGTGTCCAACTAGAAGCCTGATGAGTTAACTGCATCTTCAGGTTCCAACCTGAACGGCACCACAGTGGAGTTGTGCTGTTTCATTCAGGTAGACTCCCTCCAGTTTCTTGCCCCAGATAAGGGGTCAGCAGACATTATATATAAAGGAGCAGATAGTAAATATTTTAGGCTTTTCAGACCAAGAGGTAAAATCAAACATATTAAGTAGGTACTTATACAACAAGAGAGAAAATAAATTCTGCAAAAATTTTATTGATGAAATTCAAAATGTAGGAATAATTATTGAGTGTAATTTTTGTAATGCAGATCTAATAATGAAAAGAATGGAATTTTTGGAGGAAATAAGGTCTTGCTCAATTATGGTTTAAAGTTAGTGTTCTTTATCATTAGAAACAATTGCAAGTGTTTATCTGTTAATAATGGTCTGTAACAAGATATATGTATTTCACCTTTGAAAATGCTTTTTCACACAGAGAGCTACTCACAAATACTGCTATGAGTCCATGAGCATATGACTTTGAGATTAAATGACTTGAAAGGCAATATTTGAATTCCATTTGATTCTTCTCTTACTATTTGCCTTTAGAATGTCATTACCTGGCAGATTAGCCACATCCAATCGAAAGCTATTTGGAAGCTCCTTAATTGCACAATTAAATTGATTTTAAAATATGGAAATTTCCTTTGCAGTTGCATTGATATATAAAGGATGCTCCTGGAAATTTAGCTTAAACTTGAAAATATATCTGGTGCAAATTTGTGTGAGAATGATCTTTCTTCTTGTTTTACCTTTTGACAGCACAGAAAGTATTTAAAGTAGCTTGACACTTCATGTGATTTAAACATTAGATGTAAGCAAAATGGCTTTACCACAGCATAAAAATTTCACATGTAAGTTCTATTTTACCCAGTAATTTTAGGTTGAATTTGTCAAGAAACATTATTATGTCCACAGTAAAACCTATTTTCTGAAGTTATATGGTATCTAATATGAATGATTGAGATTGTTCTTCTAATTCAGAAAATTTCAATCTCATCCTTGAGTTTAAAAAAAACACACAAAAAAATTTATTACTGCTAAGCTGTCAAAATCCTCTGTGGTGATGTAAGTCAGGATATTCAGATTTTATTTCTGAGGAAAAATTCTCAGAAGTAACAATGGTTAAGTCACCATAGTGAACGAAGTTCTCTATTGACACTACTGGTTCAATTAAACAAGAGAGATTAAAATGTCTTTAAATATTTTCCACAAAGTACCTGCTGATGAGTAGCAATAAATAACCTTACATTTTCACAGATTTTGTAAATATGTCCAATTACGTCTTATAATGCTCCACACATACTTTTTACCACCAGCAATTTTAGCATATTTTACCAGATCCACATCAGGTTATACTGAGTTAGGCTTTAATCAACTTTTTTGAAAATATTCTTATTTGTAGTTGTTCCATGAAGACTATTTATAGAGGCTAATTCTTCAGTCACTTCAAATTTGGCATTGACTCCTTGAAGAAACAGCAATAACTGAGTAGTATCTGTAGGATCCATCAAGAGCCAAGGAAAACCACTCGAAATTATTTACCTTGTTTCCCACCCTTGTATTATTTTTTATTTAAAAAAATTACTTTAGGGTATTATGCTAAGTGAAATGTCAGAAGGAGAAAGGCAAATACCATATGATTTCATTCATACGTGGAAGATTTTAAAAAAATAATAACAAACAGACACATAGATACAGAGAGAATAGACCGGTGGTTACCAGAGGGGAAGAGGGTTGCGGGGAGAGAGAAAGGTTTAAAGGGGCACATGTGTACAATGAAGGATGGAAACTAGAGTTTTGATGGTGACACGATGTAGTCTCTACAGAAGTCAAAATGTAATGATATATACCTGAAATTTATATAATGTTATAAACCAGCATTACCCCAATTAAGAGAAGTATCTCAAGATAATTATAAATTCACAGAAAGTTGACAAATAGTACAGTGAGACTCCATGTACCTTTTATTCATTTCTCCCCAATGATTATATCTTACATGATTACATCTTACATAACTATAGTACAAAATCAAAACCAGGAAATTAACAATGATACACAAAATGTGTATAGTTCTATGCTATTTTATCACATGCTTAGATTTGTGTAACCGCCTTCACAATCAAGGTACAGAAAACTTCCTTCACCGTAAAGGTCTTTTTCATGTAACTCCTTGATAGTCACATCCATCTCTCGCCTCTCCATCCTCACCATCCTTAGCACCTGATAACCACTAAGCTGTTCTTTACCTCTACAGTTTTGTCATTTTGGTAATGTTATATTGAAGGAATCAGACATTGTATGATCTTTTGCAATCAGCTTATTTCACTCAGCATAATGCCCTTATATCTGCAAGTTGATACATGTTCAATAGTTTGCTACTTTTTATTGTGGTATAGTATCCAATAATATGGACATACTGCAGTTTGTTTAACCATTCCCTCATTGAATGACATTTGAGATGTTTCCAGGTTGTGGTTATTAAAAATAAACTTACTATGAACATTCAAGTAAGTCTACTTTATCTGGTACTAATGTAGCCGCTCCTGCTTTCGTTTAATTAATGTTTGCATCATATATAATTTTCCATCATTTTACTTTCAACCTATCTCTGTAATTATATTTGAAATGAGTTTCTTGACAGTATATATTTTGGTAACTTT
>NC_060281.1:31745008-31771958 GCF_021613505.1 Equus quagga
CAACATGTGAAAATAAAGGAAGTTTAAGAGTTTTTAAGCTTTGATTTGAGAGACAAGCTTTCATAAACATATTTAGATAACTAGGAACACCTCAGGAATGTGAAGGAATACAATGGAATACTAAAACCTAAGGGAAAAATTGAAAAGCTTAAAAATAATGGCAGTAAATAACAAGAGGTAAAATAGGTAATGAAACTCATTGTCTCTCTCTTCTGAGGAATTTTTTTCTGACAAACCGGTGCAAGAAAGGTTGAATTCACTCAATATTGGGAAGCAGATAGCTACTCAGTTTGATGCTGCAGGGGCCCAAAGCAACATTCTCTGTGGGAGCTTTCAGCCATGACAGAATGCTAAGGAGAACATGATGACCTTGATTTGTGAAGATGCTAATAATAATGGTTTCTTGAGAATGTCAGTGAAAAAGAAGCATTTCTGAAAAGTAATGCCCAGTAAAGAGGACTTTACTATCACTTTAGAGGAAGGCTTTTAGAATTTTTGGAAAAATTAAAATGACCACAATAGTGACTCTCTGGTAATCAGTGGGGCTCAGAAAAGATAAATCTAGAGGAAAATTGTGAGTAGTAAGCAAAGTGAAAGTAAGGAAAGAAGAATGAAGGAGATAGGAAGGAGAAATGGAAAGATAAATGTTAGAAGAAAAGACAGAATAATCTCTGGACATACATGGCAATAGGGATACTATGAAATCATTATATTCTGTAGGCACAGATTAAAAAGATGAAATTAAAAAACATGTACGTAATATCAATGGAGGACAAAGAAGAAATAAAAACATACCGAAAAACTCCCCACCAAAAAGACAAGCACTGGAATAAGTCTAAAGGAAAAAACAGTGACTCACTCACCTGCCGTCTCTGTGCTGATCACTGAAAAACAAAAGAAAAAAGATATTGTATTTATCTAAATATTAGAATAATTAAGAAAGTTTGTATTTGTGTTCTCGAGGGGTTAGTAGGCTGCTTCCCAGTTTCTGAGTCTCATAGACTGCCTAAGATATTGGATTTCTGCCTCATATCCTCAGCATATATATGATCATCATCCTGAATGGGTACATGATCCATGTGGACACATATTCATCACTCTGTTACCACTGATATTTACATTTATAGTGTATTATTTTTCACTTCTTCCAGGAAATAAGTTTACGCATTGCTGCTATCCTCACATGACTTGCTGGTGCACCCTGTAGGAAAAGTACATATTACTGTCAAATTGATTTCAGCCTTGTATATTTGACATTTATCTTCCAATAGAGCAGAATGTTAATTTTCCACAATTGGGAAGAAGTTCTGTGTGATGCAGTATTTTGATTTGGGCTTTCTTGTATTCATGCCTTCTGCCGTAAATACAACAACAATGACCTGTTCTATTTAGAGGCTCCACCTTCGTCCTGAAACGGAATATCCAGGTGAGGACAACCAAGTGTGGAACCAAAAAAGAAACACAGATAAACACAAAGAGCATCTGACCAAGGCATCTTTTAATTAAATTGCTGAAAACTAAAGAGAAAATGTTAAAAGAAGCCATGGAGGGGGCACATTACATACAAAGGAACTAAGATAAGAATGTCTTCAAACTTTTTATCAGAAAATATAGAAGCCAGAAGAAATTAAATTACATCTTTAAATGTACTGAGAGAAAAAAATATTCAAGTTAAAATTCTAAATCCATTACAAATATTATTTAAAAACAAGATGAAATGAAGATTATTTAAAAAAAAATGAAATCTTGTCACCAGAAGATATGCTTGACAGTAGATGCTAAAGGAAGTTGTTCAGGGTGAAGGAAAATTACACTAGATGGAAAACTGAATCTCCACAAAAGAATAAATAACATAACAAGTTATATGTAAGTAAATATAAAAGGCTATTTCTCATTGTTCAAGTTCTTAAAAAGAAAAATATTTGTTTAAATAAAATAAAAGAAAAACAAAGTATTCTGGGATCTATGTAATATACATACAAATAAAATGTTTGAAAACAATAGCTCAGCAAACAGGAGGGAGAACTGGAATTGTACTGCTCTAAAATTTTTACAGTATATGTGAAGTGGAATAATATTGTTTAAAGGTAGACAGTGAGAAGTTAAAAATACATAGTGTAAACCTTAAAGCAACCAGTAAAAAATACCCTAAAATTCAATAGTAAAGATAAAATTAAATAGTAAAAATTAATTAATCCAAAAGAAGGCAGGAAAAATTGGTGCAATGTACCAAGAACTAATGGGACAAAGAGTTAACAAATTATTAGATTATTAATGCAAATCCAATTATATTAATGATTATATTAATTATAACTGGTGTAAACACAACAATGAAAAGGCAGAACTTGTCATACTTCATATAGAAGCAAGTCCCAACTCAATGCTTTATACAAGAAATTTATATAAATAAAAAGGAATAAGAATGTGAAAAATATATTACGTAGTATATGTTATACCTTCTCATATTTTAATATGGTTATATTTTATGGATATTAACATAGCTATATTAATATCAGACCAAGTAGACTTCAGAACAAGAAATATTGCCAGAGATCAATAACTTAATAATGACAAAGAATAAATTCCTGCAGATGATATAACAATTCTAAATCCGTTTCTGCCAAATAAGAGTTTCAACGTACTAGAAGAAACTGAACAGAATTGTAGGAGAATTAGACAAATCCCCAATTATAGTTGAATATTTCAATGCTTTTCTCTCTGCAATTGATGGAACAAGTAAAAGGAAAAGCAGTAAGGATGTGAAAGATCTTGACAACATTCTCAACCAAATCAAAATAATTGACCTTTACACAAGACTACAACAGCAGTAACAGCACCAACAACAACAGAATACACATTGATTTCACTTGGAAAATTAATCAAGATAAACCATAGCTGTATACATTACAGGAGTCCAAATAAATTTAAAAAGATTGAATGAGTGTATTCTCTGACCATAATATAATTAAATTTGGGATCAATAAATTTTTTTTGACAATTCGCATATATATGAAAACTAAATAATACAATTCTAAAAAAAACCCATGTGCCAAAGAAGAATCAGAAGTGATGTCAAACACATTTTTAATGAACAAAAATGAAAATATTTGTTGGATACAGCTAAAGTAGTAAAAAGGCAAATTTATAGCACAAAAATACCTATATTAAAGAGACAGGGCTCAAGTCAGTGACCTCAGCTTCCACATAATGAATGAGAAATTGAATTAAGTAAATGCGCCAAAGCAAGAAAAAAGTAAAAATGAAGATCAGAGCAGAAATCAATGAAATAGAAAACGTATAAACAATAGAGAAAATAAAAGGAACCAAAAGCTACTTTTCTGTGTGGATCAATAACATACCAATTGTATCAATAAACCTTGAGCCAAACTTATAAAAGAAAAAAGAGAGAAAGCACAAATTACAAATATCAAGATTTTATATTTGTAATTTAATATTTGACATCACTATGAATTCTATACATATTAATATCATAAGAAGTGTATACATTAATATCATAATTGTATATTATGGAAAACTTTATACAACCAGTGCAGTGGACACTGTGGTGTCCACCTAGATCCCTCTTCAGTCCTGAACCCCTACCCAAACCATCTGGGAGCCCCTGGCAGCTCAAAGTGTGTCCTCACTGGGAAGTGCCATTGTCTGTAGAGAATTGCCTCCTCCAAGGTTATGCCCCCTCTCTGATTGTGACTCAGGCCACTTTCTTATCTCTTCCATTTTGTGTGGTTAAGTCATACAACTGGTAATTTTGATTTCTAAAGATGTACTATTTTGTTTTCCCACTAGCAGTGAATGGGAATTCCTATTGCTCCATATCCTTATAGCGTATAAAATTTCCAGAATTTTAAATTTCATTTTAGGCATTCTTATAAGAGTGTAGAGTTGTCTCATTTTGGTATTAATTGGCATTTCCCTAACAATAAATTCTGTTTAGTATTATTTCTTTGATTGTTTCTCATAGGCATACCTTCCTTGGTCAAGAGACATCACTGTTGGGGCTGGCCTGGTGGCACAGTGGTTAAGTGTGCATGTTCTACTTTGGCAGCCCTGGGTTTGCTGGTTCGGATCCTGGGTGCAGACATGGCACCGCTTGGCATGCCATGCTGTGGTAGGCATCCCACATATAAAGTAGAGGAAGATGGGCATGGATGTTAGCTAAGGACCAGTCTTCCTCAACAAAAAGAGAAGGATTGGCAGATGTTAGCTCAGGGCTAATCTTCCTCAAAAAACAAAAAAGAGACATCATTATTGATCTCAGAATCATTAAGAAGATAATAAAAAATAATTATTATATTGTGTTGATAAATAGACAAAATGTGATGAATGGAACAATTCCTTGAAATACACAAATTACAAAATCTAACTCAAAATAGAAAGAACCCCCTGAATAATCTTTTATCTACAAAAACATGAAATTCTTATTTTAAAATCTTTAGAGAAAAAACACTTTTTATTGGCAAATATTTCCAAAAATTGAGGAAGAAAAAAGATCAAGTCCAGAGAATCTCTTACAGAAAATGGCAAAGGAACACTTCACAGCTCATTTTATGAATGCAACATTAACCTAACATCAAAACCAGATAAGGATATTGCAAAAGGAAAAAATAAAACTATAGAACATAGTCTCAAAAACACTAAAAAGTATTAGCAATGATTTTCACTGTTGAGTATGATGTTACCAATGGGCTTTTCATAAATAGACTTTAGTGTGTTGAGGAATACAATAGAACATGTAAGGTCCTGGGAAGAAGCAAGAGTGAAACTCTTAGGAAAATTAAGACATTTAAAATCAGCCGGATAAATGGGGGAGTTGGAAAAAGCACAAACACTGGCCCATGGAAGAGGCTTGCTTGAAGGAAGCCTGAGAACCTCTGAAACCTTCATGCCAGGCTAGTGGAGGTCTTCCTCTTTGTAAAGTTACTTTTCAAAGACTAGGAAAAGTCTTTGTTTTCAAATGCCCAATTTGAACAAAGATTACAAAGTATACAAAGATACAGGGAAATATGGCCCATTCAAAGACCAAAATAAATCTCCAAAAACCAACCTAAAGAAATACAGGCCTCAGATTTACTTGACAAGGATTTTTTAAAACTGCCATAAATATCCTAAATGAATTAAGGGAGAACACAGAAAGACAACTAAAGAAAATCAGGAAAACAATATAGAACAAAATAAGAATATCAACAAAAAACAAAATTATTTTAAAAAACCCAGACAAATACTGGAAAATAAAAAATACATTCACTAAATTGAAAAAATTCACTGAAAGGATTCACCATAAGATTTAAATAGGAAGAAAGAATCAGTTAACTTGAAGGTAGGACATTTGAAATTATTGAATCTGAAGAGCAAAAAGAAAAGAGAATAAACAAAAGTGAACAGAGTCTAGGGGACTTATGAGACACCATCAAGTACACCAGTATATGTATTGTATTAGTCATCTCAGGCTGCCATAACAAAATACTGTAGCCTAGATGGCTTAAACAATAGAAATTTATTTTCTCACAGATCTGGAGGTTGGAAGTCTGGGACCAGAGAGCCAGGTGGTTGGGTTCTGGTGAAGGCTTTCTTCCTGTTTGCAGATAGCCACCTTCTCTCTGTGTCCTCAGATGGTCTTTCCTCTGTGTGTATGCACAGAAGAAGAGAGATCTCTCTCTTCTTTCCTTTTCTTATAAGACCACCAATCCTATCAGATTTGGACCTCACCCTTATGACCTCATTTAATCTTAATTACCTCTTAAAAGCCCTATCTCCAAATAAACTATATTGGGGGTTGGTGCTTTGATATATGAATTTTGAGTGAATACAATTCATTCCATAGCTCACGTTATGGGATTCAGAGGAAAAGAGAGAAATAAAAGAGGCAGGGAGCTTAATTGAAGAAAAAATTACCAAAAACTCCCTAAATTTGGGAAAACGTGTGTATGCACAAATATAAGAAACTTAATATTCTCCAAGTAGGATAAATCCAAAGAGCCCCACACTGAGACATATACCCAAACTGTTGAAAGTCAAAGACAAAGAGAAAATCTTAAAAGCAGAAAGAGAAAAGCAATTTGTCATGTACAAGCAAGCCTGTATAAAATTATCAGTGGATATCTCAGCAGAAACCTTGCAGAACAGAAGTCTGAAGGATGATATATTAAAAATGCTGCAGGGAATAAACTATCAAATGAGAATACTGTATTCAGTAAAACTCTCCTTCAGATGAGGGAGATATTAAGACATTTTCAGATAAACAAAAGCTGGAGGAATTTATTACCATTATACCTGCCCTACAATAAATGCTAAAAGGAGTCTTTCAAGTGAAACCAAGAGGAGTAGACAGTAACATAAAGCCGTATCAAAATATAAGATCTAAAGTAACGGTAAATATAGGGACATAAAAATCTGCATTATTTCACTTTTGGTTAATAACCCCACTTTTAATTTTTTATAGCATTTAAAAGACAAAAGTCTGGGGACCAGCCCTGCGGCCGAGTAGTTAATTTCGCGTGCTCCGCTGCAATGGCCCAGGGTTTCACTGGTTCGGATCCTGGGCGTGGACATGGCACCACTCATCAGGCCACGATGAGGTGGTATCCCACGTGCCACAGCTAGAAGGACCTACAACTAAAATATACAACTAAGTACTGGTGGGATTTGGGGAGAAAAAGCAGGAAGACCAAAAAAAAAAGGAGATTGGCAATAGTTGTTAGCTCAGGTGCCAATCTTTAAAAACAAAAAGACAAAAGTATAAAAATAATGTAAACCTATGTTAATGAGTACACAATACATAAAGATGTAATTTGTGACATTAATAACATGGAAGTGGAGCTGTAAAGGAGTAGAATTTTTGCATGAGATTGAAACTGAGTTATTATCAGTTCCTAATAGATTGCCATAAAATTAAGATATTTTATGAACTCCCAATGGGAACCAAAAGAACGTACCTACAGCATATATACAGAAGGAAATGAGAAGGGAATCAAATCATGTCATAAGAAAAAAATAAACACAAAGGAAGGCAAAAAGGGAGAAAAATGAGGGACAAATAGCTATAAGACATACAGAAAACAATTAAGAAAATGGCAATAGAAAGATCTTCCTTATCAGTAATTACTTTAAATTGAAACATATTGAACTCCCTAATAAAAAGACATAGATTCAAAGAATGGCTGAAAAGAAAAACAGGCTCAATCTCTATGCTGTCTACAAAGACTCATTTGTATCCAAGGGGACACATAAGTTGAAAGTGAAAAGATGGAAAAAGATGTTACATGCAAATAGGAACCAAAAGAGAGGGAGTGGCTATATTAATATCAGACAAAATAGACTTTAAGTAAAAAACTTAGAAGAGACAAAGAAAGATATTTTATATTGGTAAAATAGTCACTTCCCAAAGAAGCTGTAACCATTATAAAGCTATATGCACCCAACATCAGAGCTCCTAAATTTATGAAACAAACATTGATAGAATTGATAAGAGAAATATATATCTCTACAATAACAGTAAGAGATTTCAACAATACAGTTTCAATAATGGATAGACCAACAAGACTGATGATCAATAAAGAAACAGAAGACTCAAATAGCATTACTGAGCAATTGGACCTAACATACATATACAGAAAACTCTACCCAACAACAGCAGGATATACATCTTTCTCAAGTTTACATGGACATTCTCCAGGATAGATCATATGTTGGGCCACAAACAAGTCAACAAATTGTAAATTTTAAAATCATACTCAGTATCTTTACCAATCACAATGGAATGACTCTAGAAATCAATAGCAGAAAAAACACTGGAAATCCCACAAATATGTAGAAATTAAACAGCACGCTCTTAAACCACCAAGTGGTCAAAGAAAAGATCAAAAGGGACGTTAGAAAATATCTGAGATAAATGAAACAAAAACACAACACAACCTACTAAAACTTACAAGAGAAGAGAAAGTATACTAAGAGAAAAATTTATCATCTCTCTCAATGCTTACATTAAAAATGAAAATATCTAAACCTCACTTTACACCTAAAGGAATTAGAATAATAAGAAGAAACTAAGCCCAAAGCTAGCAGAAGGAAGGAAATAAGAAAGATTAGAGCAGAGATAAATGAAATAGAGAATAGAAAAAGAAGAGAAAAAATCAACAAAACCAAGAGTTGTTTCTTAAAAAAAATTGACAAAACTTTAGCTATATTAACTAAAAGAAGAAAGAGAAGACTCATATAATTAAATCAGAAATGAAAGAGAAGACATTACAACTGATTTTACAGAAGTAAAAAGGAATTATAAGAGAATACTATGAACAATTGTACTCCAACAAATTGGATAATCTGGTGAAATGAACAAATATTTAGAAACACGTAACTTACCAAGACTGAATCATGAAGAAATAGAACATGTGAACAGACCTATAAGTAATAAGGTGATTGAATCAGTTATTAAACTTCTCTACGGAGAAAAGCCCAGGACCAGATGACCTCACTGGTAAATTGTATCAAACATTTAAGAGTTAACACCAATCATCTTCAATCTCTTTCAAAATATTTAAGACAAGGAAACACTCCTAAATCTATTTTATGAGGCCAACATTGTTCTGATACCAAAGATAGACAGGACACTACAAGAAAAAACCTATAGATCAATATCCCTGAGGAATATTGATGCAAAAACCCTCCACAAAAGACTAGAAAACAGAATTCTACAGCACATTAAAAGTATTATGCATCATGACCAAGGGAGATTTAATCCTAGAACGCAAGAAAGTTTCAACATACAAAATCAATCAACGCAATACACCACATTAACAGGATAAAGGAAAAAAAGACACACATGACCATCTCAATTGATATAGGTAAAGCGTTCGACAAAATCCAACACTGTTTTGTGATAAAAACACTCAACAAGCAGAAATAAAAGGAAACTCTCTCAATATAAAAGGCCATATATGAATTCACAGCTACATCACACTCCATGGTGAAAGACTGAAAGCTTTTCCTCTAAGATCAGGAATCAGACAAGGATGCTTGCTTTTGCTATATATTTTAACAAAGTACAGAAAGTCCTAGTCAGGGCAATCAGATAAGAAAAAGAAATACAAGGCATTCAAATTGAAAAGGAAGAAGTAACTGATAGAAGTATTAGGAAAAAAATGAATTGAGCCAGGTAACAGGATACAAAATCAACATGCAAAGATCAGCTGCATTTCAAAATACTAAAAATGAAACTTTCAAATATGAAATTAAGGAAACAATTCCAGAGTGACATCAGCCAGATGGTAGACTAGAAGGTCTCAGCATTTATCCTCCTACAAAAAAAATGATTTAACTATGCAAGGATTAAAACAGAAATGGCAGAGCTTCGGAGTCTAGTTAAGAAGCTGCAGCAACCCAGTGGAGCAAAAACAAACAAAAAAGTCAGGAAAACCGCATAGAAGAGGGTAGGAAGATGAGTTTTATTGTGTTCCTGTCATTCTACCCTCCCCCTCAAGGCTGGCAAGTTGAGTGCCAAGAGGAATCCTTTTGGCTGCCAGTTGCCTCACAAGGGAGAAGAAGAGCAGGAGGACTCCAGCATCCTTCATCACCATGGACCCCAGCAGCCCTTACCTACATTAAAACCCGAGGGCAACACAGTGTGGGGCTGAACTAGCTGGCGGCAACCTATCTCACAAGGGGAAGGGAGAGCAGTGAGTGAGTGCCTGGCTTCCACAGCTGTGAGGGGTACTGTATAAAAATGGCTCAAACATTTGATAACTGGTTCAAACTCACTCAACATGTATACAAACAAACTATAATGAGATACATTTTATTACCATTCCACATTGAAAGAAGACATTTTCTTGTTGAGTCTCTGGGTAATCGGATATTCTTATCATTCTTGGTGGGGATTTAAATTGGTACAACCCTAATGAAGGAAATTTTGCAATATCTAACAAAATTACATATAAATTTAACTTTCAATCCAGCAATATCCTTTCTGTGAATTTACTGTCTCCAACAATACAAAAATACTTTTGTACAAAGTTTTTCATTGTAATTTTTTTAATAATAAAATACTGGAACAACCTAAATCCCCAACATTAGACAGTGGGTCAATAAAGTATGGGACATCCACACAACGGAGACCTCTACAGCCATAAAAAGAATGAAGAAGATACCTGAACTGAGATGGAGATTTCCACTCTATACAGTTACATGAAAAGAAGCACAAGTGTGAAAGAATATCTACAGTATGTTACTTTTTGTGAAAAACGAAGGCAAAGTAAATAAATATACACAAATCTGCTCATTTTTGAAAAAGGAAACATGGATGGGATAAACCAGAAATGAATAACACTGGTTGCCTATGAGGATGGTTGAGAACAGAGTGGAAAGAAGAGTGGGTGTGTGTAGAAAGAATTATTTGAAGGGTATGAACTTCCTCATAATATACCTTTTTGTACAATTCCATCTTTTTGGAAACATGTTAGCTTCATATGTTTAAAAGCAAATCAACAAACATGGGAAAAAGAGCCTGAAAACATAAACCGCAACAATTACAAGTAACTATATTTTAAATGAATAATATAAGCACACTGAAGGAAAATATAACTAATCCAAGTAAATTCTAAATACAGTATTTTTTTGACTATATACATTCAGGTTTAAGACGAAAAGAACTATAAACTCTAGTTGGTGGGTTTGCTTTTTGTAGTGGCATAGGTAAGCAACTCTGAAACTATTTATTTTGTATTATAGCATTGAACAATAAGTAAACATATTCTGGGTAAAAAATCAAGTCAAGTCATTTCATGAACGTGTTTTCATATTTTGAGTAAATACCTGGTAGTGATGTTGGTGGACTATAGAATAGGTATATGTTCAATTTTTTAAAGAAACTTGCAGATATTTTCAAAAGTGGTTGTATCATTTTCCAGTCTCATCAACAATTTATAGGAGTTCCAGTTGGTTCACAGTCTCCAAATATTTGGTGTTTTCACTCTTTTAATTTCATTTTCTAGTGGGTGTGTACGGGTGTCTTATTGTGGCTTTAATTTTCATAATGCTCAGCACTTTTTCAAGTGTTTATTGGCCTTGTGTTTATATAGCATATATTTTGTTAAGTTTATTCCTTGACATTTCATGTTTTTGATGTCATATTAAATTGTACTGCATTTAATTTCAGTTTTAGATTATTTATTGGTAGAAAATAAAAATGCCTTTGGTTTTGTATAATGTTAATCTATCTAATGTTCCTTCTAAAGGCCTATGAAGACCCTATTTCCAAATAATGTTACATTCACAGGTACCAGGGGTCAGGACTTTAACAAATATTTTGGAGGGACGTAATTCAACTCATAACAGAAATTCACATGCCAAAAAAATGAAACTTGACTCCACACCTTTATAAAAATCTAATTCAGAATAGATCATAGATCTGAAAATAAACTGTTAAATAAACTTTTAGAAAAAATTACAGGAGAAAATCTTCATGTTCTTTGTTTATGCAAGTAGTTCTTAAATATATAAGCAGAAGCATGAACCATAAAAGCAAAAAATGATAAATTTGACTTCGTCAAAATGAAAACTTTTCTCAGCAAAATATTCTGTTAAGAGAAAGAAAAAACAAGCTTCAGGCTGGAAGAAAATATTTACATTGTATATCTGACAAGGGACTTGTATCTAGAATATATAAAAAATCCTTAAAACTCAACAACAAGAAAGCAAACATACCTTTCAAAATGGACAAGTCCCGGGAATAGACCCACACATAATACGGTCAACTGATCTTCGACAAAGATACAAATGCAATTCAATGAAGAAAGGATAGACTTTTCAACAAATGGTGTCGGAACAACTGGACATCCACACGCAAAGAAATGAATCTAGACATAGACCTTACACCTGTCATGATTAACTCAAAAGTGATCATGGACCTAAGGATAATGTTCAAAAACATAGGGGAAAACTCTTTGATATTGGTGGTGACAGTGAATTTTTGGATATGACATCAAAAGCACAAGTGACAAAAGCAAAAAACAACAAATGGGACTATACCATTCTAAAAAGCTTCTGCACCAAAGGAAAACAAATCAACAAAAGGAAAAGGCAACCTACAGAATGGTAGAAAATATTTGCAAATCATATCGCAGATAAAGGGTAATATCCAAACTATATAAAGAATCACACAACCTGATAACAACATAAAAAACCAAACAATCCAATTAAAAAATGGGCAGAGGAACTGAATGGACAATTTTCCAAAGAACGTCTTCAAATGGCCAATAGGTATATGAAAAGATATTCAACATCACTAATCATTAGGGAAATGCAAATCAAAACCACAATGAGATATCATCTCACACCTGTTAGAATGGCTATCATCAAGAAGACAAGAGATAGCAAGTGTTGGCAAGGATGTGGAGAAAAGGAAACTCTTGTGCACTGTTGGTGGGAATGTAAATTGATTCAGCCACTATGGAAAAAGAGTCTGAAGTTTCCTCAAAAAATTAAAAGTAGAACTACCGTATGTTCCAGTAATCCCACTTCTGGGTATATATCCAAAGGAAATGAAAATAGGATATTGAAGAGATATCTTCACTCCCATATTTATTGCAACAGTATTCACAATAGCCAAGATATGGAAACAACCTAAGTGTCCATCAACAGATGAATGGATAAAGATGTGGCATATGTATGTATATACACAATTGAATATTATTCAGCTATGAGAAAAAAGGAAATCTTACCATTTCCGGCGACATGGATGGACCTTGAGGGCATTATGCTAAGTGAGATAAGTTAGGCAGAGAAAGACAACTACTGTACGACATCACTTATATATGGAATCTAAAAAAGCCAAACTCATAGAAACAGAGATAGAGTGGTGGTTACCAGTGGCTGGAGGGTGTGGGAATTAGGGAGACATTGGTCAAAGGGTACAAACTTATAGTTAGAAGATGAACAGATTCTGGAGATCTAATGCACAGCATGTGTTTATAGTCAGCAATACTGTATTGTAAACTTCAAAGTTGGTAAAGGACTAGGTCTTAAAGGTTCTCACCACAAAAAAGAAATGATAATTAATGAGACATGATAGACGTTTTAGCTAACGTTACAGTGGTAATCATAGTGCAACATGTCAAATCATCATGTTGTACACCTTAAACTTACACAATGTTAATTGTCAATGTATCCCAATAAAAACTAGAAAGTTTTCGAGATTTAAAAATTTTTTTAAAATCCAGGAAAATACATAGGCAAAGCTTTTTGTGACCTTGTATTAGGCAAATATTTCATAGATAGAACATATAAAACATGAATCATAAAATTTATAATTTGGACCTTAAAATTTAAACATGCTCTTCAAAAGACACAATCAAGGAAACAAAAGGGCAAAGTATTTATAAAATATCTGGCAAATATGCATGGGACATTATGGTCAACATTACAGGTAGTAAAATTATTATATAATGTCAGAACAATAGGGATATGAAATCGGCAGCAACAGTCTAATTGGTATGTGTCTTTTTTAAAAAAAGAAATGAAACTTTTATATGGGTATTGATATGAAGGGAGAGAAGGGACAAGAATTCGGTTTTTAATTCTTACGGGATTCTTTTTACTTGCATTGTAAATATTGTTATCGTTTTCATATCCTATTTTAGACATTGTTATTAAATAAGAACTTAATTAAGAATATAGGATAGAGGTTCCACTTCCCTCATTTCTTTATAAGGGATTGAGTTTAGGGGAGAGGGTACAGGGAAGAAAAAAGACTTAGAATATTATCACCTGACAGAAAAAAAATGTCCCTGTTGGACAGACAGTGATGGAAAGAGAACAGAGATGTGAAGGGAGACTATAAAGACCCTGGAGGGGATCCATAACTAGTAGGGTTAGAGCCAGACATTTTCTGAGGACCAGAGATTAGGGTGAAAGCTCAGTACCTAAAATTGGAGAGGATTATGGTTCTTCTAGAGGAATCCTTAAGGTTTTCTAACTAGGGAAAGAGATAAATGAAAGATAGACAAATCATGAAGGTCAAAGATGCTAAATTTAGGCCCTTTTTTCTAGATTCTTCACTGTCTTTATTGACATTTCTCAGACCCTGATAAACACTCCCCACCCCCACCTCCACCTGCCCCAACACTCCCTTTCTAATTCCCCAGGAAACAAAATTTCTTTTTAACTCACCTGGCTTAACTATAAACAGAACAATGTCAATTTCACAGGATACAGTGAATATCTTCCTCCTCCTCTTGAGCCCCCCCTGAAACACGGAAGCCTATCTCCTGGAAGCTTCAATCAGACCACCCAGTCGTCTTCCTCCCTGCACTGCAACCAACAGGGATATGAGAGTAGCACAAGGGCAGGCAGAAGCAGGGAAAGGGACTCTGGTCTGCCCTTTGCTCCCCTCCATTTATATGATGGTAATAAAGATGGCCTCATATGACCATAAAGCCAAGTTGATCTATATGCTCATATTAAGACACATACACACATTTAAAAACCCTCTGAAGAATGGTTGCCTTTCTTCTTGCTTTTATTATTATTATTTTCAAAAAAATAGCATGGAGTAGACATTTAAGTGAAACATTCTCATACCAACTTTCCAGATTTGTGTATTTACCTTGTTCAGCGTAAGGATTGTGCATATATGCTGACACTATAATTTTTTGCAATCTAGCCTTATTAATCGTACAGTTTGTGGAAAATCTACCCAGGTTGTCGAGAGTAGCTGATTCTTACTTGTACGTCTCCAGCTCCATAAATGTTTACAGCTTGTCCATGCAAAAAGCTACTGCCGATATTTACAATCATCATGAGTTTGCTTTCCCCAGGATACACCCATGTATTAAATGCTGTCAGCCAATAAAAACAAATTAGAACTTCTAATGGTTGCTGTAGACAAGAACTCAGAAACAACCCACCTTTCACTTGTTGTGGGATCACTTGCACTCAGTTTAATCTTGGGACATAAACTAATTCTGGGGATCATAACCTGAAATTACTAGATACATCTTGATTCCTTGGATTCAATAACTGATTGAAGACTCTAACTGATCCTCATGGCTCTCAGTTTCCCAAACTGACGTCAGCGTCAGGCACTTCTTTGGCCTTAGAGTCATTCATTCCATGTCTGAGAATGCTTTATATGGTCCCTTCTCTCAGACAGTGAATTTAGATCACTTAGTGAAACAAGTTCCCAAACCCATCCCCTCCTCCCGTGAGCCAGACTGGAGCAAATGTGTATACAGAACACTGCAGATGAGAAATGCAGAACTGTGCTGCTTCGAGGCTGCTCTTTAAGATTATCAATGGGCAAGATTAAGGACAGATTTTAAAGCTCTTGTATGTACGAGGGACATCAGAGGAGCACTCTCCCCTAGAAACTTCTCCCATGCTTTGGAGAATTTCAGGAGCTTGAAGCAAATTGTGGCGGTGCTCTTACAAATACACAGAAATAAAAACATCTAGGTGCTCGTTTCCACATCCTTCTTAGCCTATGAGCCCAATAATTGCTATTCACTTTCTTACTACTGATCAAATTGTTAGTTCCATACCAAGGTAAACATAAAGTCAAATAGAAAAAATTTAAGCCAAAAAATAAGACCAAAGTCCTACCGTAAAGATTCCATTGAAAGCATCAGGAATTTCTATCAAGTAAACCTACTGTAATTTTAGGCTGCTCAGGTGAGAGACTTTGGTCTGTGGCTGGCTGGAGCAGTGAGGGATGGTTTCTCTACTGTTAATCCACTAGGGAGGCCAGAAAAAAAGTCAATAATGATAAAGGCGTTTCTGGGGAATCACTCAGAGATCCTTCACTTTAAGTCCTAACCTCAGTAAAGACAACTGGTTCTGCTTTCCTAATTTGAGACTAACCTGTGTCTCCCTAAGATATAGCAATCCTCTGTGTAACTTTATTTTCATTATAGTTTTTGGCATTTCTGGGTTATAATTTTTCTTTTCACTTTTTAGATTTTGTGCTTATGTTGCCTTAAGTGTGAACTCCATGGCCCAACCTGCTGGTGTCAGAATTCCAACTGAGTCAGGCATACCTCCTACAGGGGAAGATCGGGAAACGCCATGACATGCATTCCTCCAGCTACATAGTATTCTATCAGAATGCATTTCCAACAATAGAATTATATCACACATCAAATCAAGGGACGATAATTTGCTTCTCTCCTCATGCTCAGAGAACAATTTCCTTCATAGCTAGCTTGTTTTAATTTTGTTAATTTATACAGCTTCCAGTGTGAAACAGGGTAAAAACCTAGTAAATGCATTTACAACAAATGAGCAGTTGAATGAATAAATTTCATATGCTTTATATTTATTTTTATCACTCTATTGTCACCTATATTTTCAAAGTAATTCATAAAGCATAATCATACATCTTCTTTTTCCAGTTTGCTCATTTTCTTATCTCCATTTGCTCTCCATGAATTCTCTACTGAATGTAATAAGAAGCCTGTTTTTCTGTCATTCTCTCTCTCTTCCTCTCTTCTTGGCATATTGTTGATCTTTGAACGTATTACTTTAAAAAATATGAAAAAGTCATACGAATATTTTTATTGCCCAGATAAGAATAATCTCAGCAATAAATGAGTCACAACTGATCCCTTAGCCCAGATATCTGGGCTATAGATTGCTTGACCTTTGTTATTTAGTCCACAGAGTTGAGGGGAGGAGATATTGTTCTTATTCCTGGGAGAATAATATGATGTGCAAACTTTTTATGTGTTTCAGTGTTGAAAACTGAGAGGATCTTCTAGGGTTCATAAAAAGAAAGATAAAATATTGGTACATTTCAGAGGCAAAATCATGACAAAAAAGGCACAACAGCAATTAGAGAAAAGACTCGAAAAGAACCTAACAAATGAATATACAGGTCAGAGGGGCTTTCAGAAAGACTGAAGAGCAAATGTCTGGAGGGAGTCGACAGAATTTTGAAAGATTTTTTTGCATATAGATGTATAACATTGGCTGTGGAGGTCTCTAGTAACTGGATCTCTAGGAGCATGACTCTAGGCTCTGTCTGGGGTTGTGATAATTAGACATAAACCTCAGTGGGACATTGTGATGTTTGAGCTCTCCCCTCAAAAAGGCCGAATGGTGACAAACCCAGACCATAATTAACTGAGAGGCGAACTGGAACAATTTCTACCATTTACCTGCACAAACAATTCCAGTTTCTCTGGCTCTCATCATCCCAGGCACGCAGAGATGTCGCTCTTCTCCAGAGCCTACTGTTCCCTCTGTTCTCATGATGTTTCTCTCAGTTTTTTATTGTCTTGATCTCCAGAGTCATTCACTCTCCACTCATGCAGTTTAACCTATTCAACTCATAGCTGCAGCCCAAGTGAATATTTTAACCACTGATTTGGTGGTGGTGTCCTTCTGCCTTGAAGATCTTTCCACCAGGTGTTCTCTTTGGCAGTCTTCAATACTGGGTGAAATATCACCTCCTCTATTCTTTCCCAGGCATAATCACTTCAGGGAATACCTTCTTTCCTGTAACTTTCATTGCTCACTCTCTGTTTTCCTTTCTACATAAACATATGTTTTGACATCTCCCATTTAAAAACAAAACAAAATAAAGCAAAACAATTCAAAACAAGCACAAACTAAATTCTTTCCTTCTAACCTGCATTCTTTTGTAGATTCTACCGTATCTTCTTCCCTTTACAGCCAATGTTTCTTTGAAAGAGTGATCCGCACTCAGCATCTTCACTTACCTAATATCCTTCATTCTTCAAACCCCATCAGTCTGCTGAACGTGCCTTAGCCAGGTCCCTCATGCTCTACTTGGACATTTTTTAGCCTTGAACTAACTTAGTCCTCCCACATTGGACAGACACAGTCACTAAGTCTGTAACACTCTTGTCTTGTTTGATTTCCATGAAATAGCGCTCTTCTTAGTTTCTCTGGGTCTCCATGGGCCAGTGATGGGGTCTTTCTCTTCAGTCCAGCCCTTCACCTCCTCCCCACACTCTAATTCCTCTTGCCTAGGCTTTCAAGCTTGTGCTTTACTGTTCTCATTTTGTATGATTTTTATTTTAATCTTATCTAGTTGCATTACTTTAGTAATCATCTATATATATGTATTTTAGGCGTTCCTCTTGAGCTCCTGACAGATATATTTAACTACCTCCAGAACATCTCCTCTTGGTTATCTTATTTGTGCTTCAAATTCAGCATATGCAAAGATAAAGTCGTCATTTGTTCCTCAAATTTTCTCCTGTGGCTGTACTCTCATTCTCAGAGAATGCCAGATCACCCACTCATATTTTATTTAGCCTTTCAACTTTTTCCGAGCAAGGTTATTTAGGGAAAAAAATTTTTGAAAGGGATAATATTTTCTTTTTACTTTGTAATATTTCAATAGACTTTTAATATTTTTCCTATAATTTCAGAGGATTATTGCTGGGAATATGGGTAGCTGTTTGGTGTCTTAATCCTGTTTACCCAACCTGATATTTAAACAGTTGTAAAAAATCCTGCTGTGTTGGAAAACATGGTTTAGAAGCTAGCAAACATGTATTTGTTGAAGGCCTTTTCCTTCAATGAAGATTTTTTCTTCCAAGTACTTCAAAATTGCAGGCAAATTTTACACTGTCGTGTCTTTCTCCCCTCCCACCTCTGCCAGCCTCCTACACGGCTCCAGCCCTTAGTAAATGTCCCACTGAAAAATATAACCCTGAGTTTGAGAGTCTTTAGTTTTTAATTCATCTGCAGAATCACCTAACTGTCAAGTGCTCAGTGGTTTTCCCCTTCTCTCAGCCATGTCCCTCTGTTTGGGCCAATCTTCTTGTCTTAATCAGCAAATGCCCCCAGAGAATAAAACGGCCAGTGAATCAGCTCATCTAATTCAACAAGTCAGTATTTCTTCCTCAACTTTTTGACTTCTTTCAATATATGATTCTTTTTCAATTCATTTATTTTTCTAGTTGTTGGATTAGGAGTATTATCATGCTTTTACTCACCACATTCTACCCAGAAATGCAAGTCAGCAGTTAGCTATGTTTTTAAGTGCAATAAATTTTAATGTGAAGTTTCTCTGCTCAACTTGATGAATTTCATATAAAATGGAAGACAAACTCCATCTATCATGATTATTCTTTCTATATGACATTTGAAATAAAAAGAATTAGGGAATGCTGTTTTTGAAGCTTACAATTTTAATATATATGATATTAATTTAAATACCAAATAGAGAAAATAGATTTCCTTATTAAAAACAAACAAAAACCTTCCTTGCTACAATTGCTCTAAAATAAGGGATGTCCAGATATATGAACTGTTAATTATTTACAGCAGAGCATGTAGATTTAGGGGAGTTAAACCCTCCAAGTACTCACCTGTCCCTTTTGAGGACTGCTTTTTTGGCCTCCCGGTATTAGAACTCCCTTCTATTCCCCTGTAGGTAAAACTTTGCTCTCATGTGCCTCATTTTCCTCCAAGGAATCTATATGTAGACCAGTGGCAAACCTTAATGTCTGCTCCATCCATCTTCTCTTGTACTGATTCTTGATCTGTGCCTGATGGTCTCACCAACTGGATGTCTCAACGAACATGATGGTTTATTCAACCTAAAGCACTGTAAAGTGATGAAATGGATACTGCTGTTTCAAGAATTAGGAACACAGACTTTCATATCATTGTCCTGCAGGATACCCTTTCCTCCATAGTTAGTGCCCAAGGAATTCAAACCACAGCATTGCTGTTAGGCATTGCACAGGAAACAGGCATCTGGTGGACCTCCTGCCAGATCACCTCTGGACTGCTGCCATCCTTGAGAAAGAGATCAGGCCATTCAAGCAGCTGCTCCAAACTACCAGTTCACCCACATAGTAAAAGTTCTTTATGAGCATCTGTGTATGGTGGGCCTCCTGTTAGGATACACACTGATGTGATTCAAGGAAATGGAATATTGGGTTCATAACTTGTGATCTGGGATACTTATCTGCCTTAGCTTCTAGGGCTAGTAAGTCCTGATACCCTGCTAATAAAGCCTGTGCACCTCTATCCCTACAACATTGGCTCAATTGCTCAGCAATACCACATTGCTTGTCTTAATCAATTTCCCCTGTTCTCACAGTCCTTACTAAAGAAATATTTTTACTTCAAGATCAAGTCTCATATAAATTTCAAAGATATAAAAAGTTTAAGATAGTTGATCAGTTTTGTCTTGTGAAATTAACAAAAATCAGCAATGTGAAAGATAATATATCAGAGAAAGTTGAACAAAAGTCTGGAAGATAATACCGGGAAAGCTAATAACCAACCCCCCCCACCACCAAAATTATAGCTAGATAGGCTAAGATATTAGTTAGATGCCAATGAAAGTAATAGGAAAAGATAGAAAGCCTAATCTGCTTGATTCTGGCTTGTTTTAGGTGATCTTGAAGAGTCTTGGTCCCAAAGGCCCATTTTGAGACCCCAGCAGGGGTGAGTTAGAAGATACATATTTGAGTTGAGAACAGCATTCTCACGCCATTCTTACCCCAGATCTGGCCTCATAGGCTCACTGCACCCTGCTGCCTCTGGAACCTGGGATCCATACATATTCAAACTGGAAAATCAAGCTGAAGCTTCCCTCTTTAGAAAGTCAGGTACTGCCTTGGGCTTCTCCAGCCAATTGGCAGTTCCTGCGTGCTGGCTTCACATCCAGAAAGTAAAGTCACTGCCAGGTAATTTGATTCTAGATATTCCAAAGAATTCATAGTATCATTATTCCAGCTTTTAAAAAAAGAAGGTCTTCATAAGAATTTTTTTTTTTTTTTTAAAGATTTTATTTTTTTCCTTTTTCTCCCCAAAGCCCCCTGGTACATAGTTGTGTATTCTTCGTTGTGGGTTCTTCTAGTTGTGGTATGTGGGACGCTGCCTCAGCGTGGTCTGATGAGCAGTGTCATGTCCGCGCCCAGGATTCGAACCAAGGAAACACTGGGCCGCCTGCTGTGGAGTGCGCGAACTTAACCACTCGGCCACGGGGCCAGCCCCTTCATAAGAATTTTTAACTCATACCGTAATGAGATGACAAGCAGAAAATAGACACTGGGAGAAAAATATCATCCATATAAATTAGAGACAAAGGATTAATATATTTTGTATGCTAACACTGCTTACAAATCTGGAAGAAAAACGGTGTTATGGTGTTTATGTCCCCCGAAAGTCTTATGTTGAAGCCCTAATGTGATGATATTGTCTTCCTCTTAGCAGGAAGTCATCCTTTTTATGTGTAGCATGTGTTTCAAGGGTGGGAGTGAATATTCAGCTTCCTGTTGGTCCCTGCTGACACCATCCTGGTAGAAGCAGGATGTCGACTCATATTGCCACATTGCCTCCTAGTAGATGTATAATTCAGCTTTGCTTCACTGATACTCTCTGGAAGAAAGCAGAGCATGGCCTCCCATCACCTCCTCCCTGCTGTGTGGGTATGAAAATTCAGCTGAATCCAACTGACATCAGTGTGGAAGAAAAGCAGAGCGCTGCCTAACACAGCCTTGCACTGTCTTCTTCTGCCTTATGCTGCCAGGAAGGAGTAGAAGTTTAGTTCTTCTCTGAGCTAGGCTGAAACTATCAGAGAGTTGGGGGCACAGTTGTTATTTGCCCTAGAGTAGGGCAGATGTTGTCAAAAAGTTCTCTTCTGGCAGGCCATCCTTTTCCTTGTCATTTTTTCTAAACAAATTCAGCAAAATTGCAGAATATGAGATCAACAAACAAATGTCAGTTTAATTTTTGTACAGAAACAATGAACTACCCAAAAATAAACCTAAGAAAACAGTTTCATTAACAATGACACCTAAAAGAATTAAACGCTTAGGAATAAATTTGACCAAGGAGGCAAAAGTCTTGTCCATTGGAAAGTAGAAAACATTTCTAAAAGAAATGAACATAGACCTAAATAAATGGAAAGATCTTCCATGTTAATGGATGGGAAGACTTCTAACTTTTAAGATGGCAATACTCCCCAAAGTGATGTACAAATTCAATGCAATTCTCATCAAAATCCAATGATCTTTTTTTTTAAATGGAAAAACTGATCTTGAAGTTCATATGAAATTGTAAGTGACCTTGAATAGCTAAAACAATCTTGAAAAACAAAAATAAACTCAGAGGACTAAAACTTCCTGATTTTAATACTAACTGCAAAGCAGCAATAATCAAAACAGTCTGGCCCTGGGATAAGGATGGACACGTAGACCAATGAAATAGATTTGAGAATTCAGAAGCGGAACTATAAATTTATTGTCAATTGACTTTTGATGAAGATTATAGGACAATTCAGTGGGGAAAGAATATTCTCTTCAACAAATGGTGTTGGGATAAATAGATTTCCACATGTAAAAGAACGAAGCTGGATTCTGATCTCTCTATATACAAAAAATTAACTCAAAATATCAAAACCTAAATGCAGGAGCTAAGACTATAAAACTTCTATAAGAAAACACAGAGGTACCTCTTTGTGACTTTAGTTTTGGCAGTGGATTCTTAGATAGGACACAAAAAAGAACAAAGAAGAGAAAAATAGACAAGTTGGACTTCATAAAAATTAAAAACTTTTGTGCATCAAAGGATGCTGTCAAAAATGTTAGAAGATAATCAACAGAATGAGAGAAAATATTTGCAAATTTTATATCTGATAAGAGTCTAGTAATAAGAATGTATAAAGAACTCTTACAACTCAACAATTAAAAGAAAAACAATCCTTATTGAAAATGGGCAGAGAACTTGAATAGACGTTTTTCCAAGGAAGATATGCAAATGGTCAATAAGCACATGTAACGATGTTCAATATCTTTAGGCATTAGGATGATGCAAACCAAAAGCAGAATGAGCTACCACTTTGTATGCACATGGATCACTATACTTTTTTTTAAATGGAAAATAACTAGTGTTGATGAGGATGTTGGGAAATTGAAATTCTACTATATTACTGGTGGGAATGTAAAATGGTGCTGCCATGTAAAAACATTTTGATGTTTTTCCAAAACGTTAAACATAGCAACTATGTGACCCAGCAATCTATGCCTCAGGATATTGCCTCAAAATTGAAAACAGGTATTCAAACAAATACTTGTACAAGAATGTTCATAGCAGCACTGTTTATAATAGCCAAAAGATGTAGAAAGATCCCCAAAATGCATCAATGGAGAATGGATAAACAAAATATGGTGTACACATACAATGGAGTATTATTTAGCCATGAAACCGAATGAAGTTGTGTTTTTATTTTTATTCAGATGAAAATGTTTTCTTATTTTCCTTGTAATTTCTTCTTTGACCCATTGGTTGTTTAAAAATGTGTTGTTTACTTTTTTAATGTGCCTAGTAAATGTTCCCAAATTTTCTTCTGTTGCTGTTTTGAAAATAAGTTCATTGTGGTCAGAGAACATACTTTATGTGATTTCAGTCTTTTAAAACGTATTGGTATCTGCCTTATGAAGTAGTATATGGTCTATTCTGCAGAATGTTTGTGTGCATTTGAAAAAATGAGTATGCTTTTTATACTAAAACATTTCTATTTGGTTATTTTCAATAATTTCTTTCCCTTTATTCTCTATTTCTTTATTCTCTATTCTATGGACATCATTGTTATACTTGCCTTTAATTCTTTAGATATGGTTTCCTTTCATGCTTTGATATATTTATAATAGCTTATTTAAAAATCTTTGGCTAATAAGTCTAATATCTGAGCCCGCTGAGGAACAGTGTCTGTCTTTTTTCTGTGTATGGGCCATAGTGTCCTGTTTTATTTGTATGTCTCCTAATTTTAGGTTGAAACTCAAATTTATAGAAAATATATTGTGGCAACTCTAGAAATCAGGTTCCTCCCTCTCCTCCAAGGCATGTTGTTGTCACTGCTCTTTGTTTGTTGAGTGACTTTCCTGGACTAATTCCGTGAAGTCTATATTCCCTGTAGTGTGTACCCACTGTAGTCTCTGATCCTTTAGTTTACCAGTCAGCTAATGATTAGTCTGAGACTTCCTTAACTGCCTTGATCTACTATGTTTCAACCTTTTGCTAAGGGGCTCTGTGTGTGTGTTAGGATATGCCTTCGAAGCTCAGGAAATTTATAGCTTTGTTTTAGTCTTCACTTTCTGCTTGTGCACAGCCTCAAAGCCAGCCAGGGGTGAGAGATTGGGGCCCTCTTAGGTTTTCCCAGGCATGTGCATAGCCCTGTACATGTCGGCAGACGTCTAGATTCCCAAGAATATGTCAGGATTTTTCAAAGTCCCCTGGGATATCTCATTGCCCAAATCTTCCTTTAAAAGTTTTGTTCTGACCCTTATTTGCCTGAAGGGTATCACATTCTTAGGTAGCTGTGGAAAGTGCAGTTAATTGTTTTTGACAAATTTCCTGGGGATAAGATTTTTCCCATGAAGCAAGTTCTGACTCATCTCAAATAATGGTAATTCCTGTGAATGATGTTTTTCCAGGGAGCTATGAGACAGGTCATATAGGACAATACTCTGGTTGCTGCAAGGCTTCTGAGTTCCACAGCCACCATGGTTGCAAGGCTGCTGCATTTAAAGTCTACCATAGAGTTGGAGAGAGAGGGACAGTAGTAGGCCAGGTGATAGTGCACAAAATCTTACTGTTCTTACTGAAGTTCGGCAGATCTTCTTGAATAAATATTCTTCAGACTGTGGCAAAATTTTGGTTAATTTCCAGAGTTTTGATTTTGAGAATTTTACCAGTATTTTCATTGCTTTTATAGAGAAATATATTTATAGAAATCCTCACTCTGCTATTCAGGAAGTCCTGCCCTTAAAGTTAAATTTTCACAAGGGCTTTTTAATGTTTCTCTGACATTTCCTGTAACTTGTGTTTGTGGTACAAGAAACTGAAAGTGGCTTCATGGTTTATATACAACTCAAAAGTTCTTTTTATGCATTCTGTTGCTGTATCTTCAATTACAAGGTAAATTAATTTCAAATGGTCTTCTTCATGAATAACTGGTTCATCCAAAGACTTATATAAACATAATGTTCTTTATAAGTTGAATGTGACAATCTTTAACTTTAATTTACATTTGCAAGCCTTTGGATATTTCCTGTGCAATTTTTCAGTAAATTTCAAAATAAACAACTCTAAACAATTGGAAGAATCCTAATAACTCTCACATATGAAATATTGTAATGTCCATTTGCACACTTTTATTCTGACATGACTTACTGACAAAGTTTACTGACTATTCTCCGGCAGTGTTTCTCCAAACACTGATCGGAGAGTTAATATTTGTGCAGATGCTACAGGGATAGGCTCTGGGGACAGATGCGCAGACTGGCCTCCCATTGCAGATCGTCTTGTTGTACCCATGAAAACCTCCTTCTCTTTCCCACAGCTACACCCACTGATCCCACTTCCGTTGGTGCTGCCACTGCTGCTGTCACAAATCTGGACACAAGACAAACCTCAGTCATGCCCTTGGCCCCCTGGTGTCCTGGCCTGACACAGGCATTTACATGTGCATTGGGCCAACCACAGTGTTTGCACACTTCCCCTTGTACTAACATGCCTGAGCCCACTATGTATGGGCTGCTGCTGGATCATAACTACGTGCATGCACTGCCAATCAGTGTATTTCCTCTCCTCATGTGTACAGTCTATCATTTCATTGGACTTCACTTATGAAACAGATATTCAAAGGTAAAATTATTAAAAACTTCAAGATAATGACAGCAGAGCATTCTACCAAGCGTGGGGCATTCTCAGCCTGGGTCCTGAGCAACTGCATAAATTGCATACCCATGAAACCAGCCCTGCACACGTCCTTCCTATGGAGAATGTCATTGGGGGATTTTAGTGGTTCCATATCCAGCAGACGTGCAGCATGGCAAGGACGAACATAAGAACACATAGATATGACTGGTTGAGTGTTTCTTCTGGGACTGACCATGCAAAATCTTTGGAATTCCGTAGCTCTGAATATTCTCCATTAATGCTATAATGATTTACATATGTAAGAGCTACAAAAAGAAAGTCAAGTCCATCTCTTTTATCTGCTTAAGAGAGCAGAACAGCAGCTTTCCTGTTGCATGCTCTGTCATAGTCTTCAGTGAAAGATTTGCAAGTAGTCTTTACATAGATATGGCATTTCAATTCATTAAATTGGATTGTGTGGCTATATGCCTTGTAGCAGATTCTAATACTATATTGATTGTTTTAATGTATTATTAGGAACTCTAAAAATATTTATTCAAATTTTACTTCCTGTTTTGCACCAATATCCGTCTTTACTGTTGTGTTGACTATATTCTTTTAAATTGAGTTTTTAAAAGTTTTGTCTTGATTTTATTTAGCATTTATTTAAATCCAGTGTGCTTGTTTTTTACAATCAAACATATTTCATGGGATTTCTTTCATTAATAATCATTGATTCCTGTTTCCTTCTATGAATCTGTACTGAAAAAAATCCCAATATATTTCTTTGAATATTTTTGCATATTCAGAATTTTTGAATTTGTAGGTACTGTACTGCTTACTCTATTTTTTCTTTCTTCTTCTTTTTTTTTTTTTTTGAGGAAGTTTGGCCCTGAGCTAATACCTGCCACCAGTCCTCCTCTTTTTATTGAGGAAGACTGATCCTGAGCTAACCCATGCCTGTCTTCTTCTATTTTATTTGTGGGACGCCTGCCACAGCATGGCTTGGCAAGCGGTGTGTAGGTCTGCACCCGAGATCCGAACCAGCGAACCCTGGGCTGCTGAACCAGAACGTGCAAACTTAACCACTGCTCCCCTGGACTGGCCCCTATTATATTTTTCTAAGGAGATAAGTATGTTTTGTTTTTTCTACAGGAAACTTTAAAAAGTTGTAAAAAATGTATAGTAAAATTTTCTTAACATTTCCCCATAAATGTTACTTGAGAACATTTACTTACTTGAGAATTTAGGATTTCTTTTTTTCACTTGCACATTCTTAATGATAAAATGTATTATAATTCAATCTTCC
>NC_060281.1:31771968-31784229 GCF_021613505.1 Equus quagga
TCACTTGCACATTCTTAATGATAAAATGTATTATAATTCAATCTTCCATCTAATTTAGGAATCCACGCTTCCAAATATGAATCTATTCTCTAAAACAAGAAACCAATTCCTCTATATGACCATTAAGATTTTGATTAAATGCTCTCAGTGGCAGTGCACTCATCACCTTCTTTGTAGGCATATTCAATATTGAGAAAGGTCTCATCATTAAAACACTTCCTCATATAGAGCTCAAATATGATCCTGTATGACTCCAATCAGTTATTTCTAATCCTAAGAGCTGAAATAACTCTGGGGAAGAAGAGACAGAGAGACAATATCTTCTCCCGATGAAGAGTTATCAAAATATTTGAGAACTTTCACAAGTACCTCAAAAACTGTGCTTTTCTCTGTTAACATATTATTTATTTATACTGTTAATTTTAAAGAAGTGTTTTCAGAACCTTTACAATTTGGGGGATGATACAGTTGATGGATTGCTGTTTGTCGAAATCGCTCTTTAACTATGAACTAAAATAATGAGTTCCCATCAAAAGTGAAAAGTAAACAATAGAGTGGAACTGTCATGTCTTACTTCCAATTCTGCTTTTATAATGGGAATGTCAGATCCTTCTCATATCTGTTATCATCATTCAGGAACCATGTCAAAATTTGTCTGTGTAGTGAACAGTTCCCTTAAGATATCGCGACTTTACGTACTTACTAACTTACCACTTTTGTGATATTCTCTTTTGCACACATAAATAAGAAAGAATAACGTTAGGCATTGAAGAAGGCGGCTGCAGTGAAGTTGTCTACATTATTTACTTCGGAGTGAGATTCTGAAAAGTGAATGCTAGAGAATTTTCATATTAAAATCCAGACCAACCCTATTGCTTTTTCCATAATAGAAGTTTTATTCTACACTTCAAGTAACCTGTAGGTCTATGACAAAGTTTCAATCTTCAGAGATAGAGTTGAGGGATCCCAGTACTCATAAATACAAGAGGGGTGGTATTGTAGCAGCCACTCAGAAGACAGATGGGATTGAATATCTCGAGGGTTGTGGAGATGCTTCTCCCATGGGTTGAGTGTGGACCTGAGTGTGGACACCTTACAGTAAATGATGGAATCTCTGCCAAGTTCCAGGTCTGCCCTCATCACTTTGCTATTCCCTGTGAAGCCAAAGATGATCCAGGGCAGCAATTAGCAGACCATGGACGGCAGACCAAATCAAATCTGACCAATATTTTTGGAAGGCTTATGATTTCAGAATGGATTTCACATTTTTAAATCATTGAAAAAAATGAAAATAAGAATATTATTTTGTGATGCAAAAATAATATGAAATTCAAATGTCAGTGTCCATAGAACGCAGCTTTTCTCCCTCATATATGTATTGTCTAAAGCAGATTTTTCAGTACAATAACACGATACAGCTGCAATCCAGACTGTTTGTAGGGCAGTGATACAGGTATAATACAACATCATGTTGAGTAGCTTAACTCTCGCAGCACTGCAATACTTTATGTGTTTGTTTTATTACCAGAAAACACCAATCATGTCAAAACAAGAAAAGAAGAAAAAAAATAAACTTTGAGTAAAACATTCTCAGGTATTTAGAGTGTGGATTATTTTATTATTGAATTATTTGTTTTTATTATGCAATGACATTGCAGCTGTGCTAAAAGATAACAGTGTATGCTGGCATTCCCAGACCAACATTCATCACGGTATTCTCAAACCACAGTAAAACAATGGTAAGAAAAATTATAAAGTTTAAAATTAAGTATCTCATCACAGAAGAGTTTCTTCTTGAAAATAAACAAATGAAAATGAGGCTGCAACAAAAGTACGTCTTCAAGGGCTCATTTCTTAGTCTAGCAGTGATACTGACTCTGATATCAGTTTCCCTACATTAAACTCAGCATATATGAGGTTAAAATCAAAACACTCATTCCCTGCTTACTCTCTGGCTTCCTGGCTCCAGAATCCACTATCCTCCATGGAGACAGACACCGTCAAGGACAAGCACCTGGATTCACTGTCTCCTCCCTGCCAAGGAGATACAGGCTGGTGGGAAAGCTGCTGACCAGCAAGGTCACAGGCTCCCTCCTCTCTGCAAGTAGTCTCAAGGCTAAAGACAGGCTGGTGGGAAAGCGCCGACCAGCAAGGTCATATGCTACCCCTCCCATACCTAAAACCCCAAAACCTCCCTTTTAGCTTTTCATGCAGTTTGGGATTTCAGCGTCAGCTGCCCTCTCTCCTTGCTCAGTGCTGTGTAATAATAAAATGCCTACTATCTTCCACTACACCTGGTATCAGAGATTGGCTTGCTGCGCATGGGTGAACGAACTCACTTCAGGTTCAATATCAGCAGGAGAAGCCATTGACCAATGATGAGTTAAATTAAATTGTGTTTGATTAAAGCAGCCAAAGAAATGTGTCCAGAGAAAAGAAACTTAAGTCTAGTAGTCTTTTGATGAGAACATTTGTTCAAAGAGTTGAAGACATGGGCAGCAATTCTCATCAATAAATAAAAACCAAGGCATCTAGTTACCTAGTTATGAAAGAAGACTGAATAGACAGTTTTCCCTATTCCTCATAATAACTGCAGCCTAAAACAGTGTACATATATATAAAACTAATAAAAGAAGACTCTGAAATGTGGTTAGAAGAAAATAAAGAGGCTAGGGACCTTTGGACACAAGGAATAACACATAGTGAGTTCCCTGGGTTTTCTTTTGGCCTAATATATCCCTGATTTGGTACTGGAGAAACTCAGAAATGTCAATAGGCAAAGATAAAATAATCCCCAAGGAAAGCCTATGCTTTGCTGCCAAGGGGCCAGGAACGGGCAGGATGGCAAGACAGAAACTTTTAGATACTAACTCCATACTCCAACCAAACACCACAGAGAGAACTAGAGTCTCACTCCCACTATTCAGCAAAGACTGAAGAACCTAGACAGTCACCTTCACTCAGCTAACATGCACCCCTTCCCCTCCTTGGTTGGTGTCAGTGAAGGCAAAGTGGAGAGCAGGAGATTTCATGCCCATATAGCAGCAGTGAGGCCAGTCCCCCTGCCCTGTCACAGGATCAGTGGAGACCACATGGAGAATAGCAATGAGGTGGTCATCACTCTACCAGGTGTGGTGGTGTCCACAGAGGACCAGAGGGAGCCTCAACTTTCAGCCCTACTCAGCGGTAACAAAGTGCCTCTCTCCTCCTAGAGTGTTAATAAATGCTAAGTGGGGAATGCTGAGCACTTCCACTTCTACTTAGCACTAATGAGGTGATGTCCTCTTTCTCTCATTCCTGTGGTGCCGTTTGAAGCTTGATAAAACAGATTATTTAAATAAAATTCATAGTTTCATAAGACAACATCCAAAATGTCCAGGATACAATAGAAAATCACTCTTCATACCTGGGAGAACCAGGAAAATATCAACATAAATGAAAAAAGACAATGAACAAACTCTAACACCAAAATGGCAAAGATGTTTGAATGATCTGACAAGGATTTTAAGGTTGTTATCATAAAAATAAGCAATTATGAACACACTTGTAACAAGTAAAAAGTAGAAAGTCTTAGTAAATAAAGAGAAGATATAAAGGAGAACGAAACAGAAATTTAAGAAAATACAGATCCAAAATAAAATACTCACTAAAGTAGTTTAACAGAGAATGGAAATGACAGAAGAATAAGTCAATGAACTTGAATAGAGAACAATACTAATTATCCAGTCTGAACAACAGAAAGGAGTTAGATCGAATTATGCGAATAAAGACTCAGGGTCCTGTGGAGGTATAACAAAAGATCAAATGCTTGTGTCATTTCGGTCCCAGGAGAGGAGAAAGAATGTGGGACTGAAAAAGTATTGGAAGCAATGATGGCTGAGAATTTCACAAATTTGACAAAAAACATTAACTTATAGATTCAATCAGTTGAGCAAACCACAAATAGGATAAACATGAATAAATCCATGCCCAGAGATATCATAACCTAACTTCTCAAAACTAAAAACAAAAAAAAATCTTGAAAGTAGAGAAATGAGTCCTTACCTTTAGGGGAAAACCAATTTGAATTACAGATTTCTAATCATAAACTGTAGAAGTCAGAAGGAAGTAGCAGAATATTTTTAAAGTGCTGAAAGAAAAGAACTGTCAATCAGAATTCTATACTCAGTGAAAATACCCTTCAGGGGAAATAAAGACATTTTCAGATTAAGGTAAACTAAGAGAATTTCTTGCCAGCAGACATATTCTAAAAGAATGGCTAAATAAACTTCTTGAAATAGAAAGGGAATGATAAAATAAGGAATCTTGGACCATCAGTAGGGAAGACAGAACAAGGGAAGGAGTACAAGTATGGGCAAGTATGATAAATTTTCCTTCTCCTTTTGAGTTTTCTAAATATATTGATGTTTGAAGTAAAAGTTATACCGTTATTTGATATACTTCTCAATATATATAAAGACTACATAAAATATAATTATAAGTGAAGGAGGGTAAATGGATCTAAAGGGAGCTGAAGTTTCCACAATTTATTTAAACTAGTGAAATGTCGACACCAGCAAGCTGTGATAAAGTATTTATGCTTAATGCAATAGCTAGAACAACCACTAAAAAAATCTATTCAAAGAGATAAACTAAAAATGATATAGATAAAAATGCAATTCTAAAAAATGTTCATGTAACACACAGGAAGGCTAGACAAAGAAAATACAGAAGTAAAAAAAAATAGAGGATAAACAGAAAGCAAAAATAAAATGGCAGACAAGTCCTAATATATCAATAAATACATTAAATGTAAATGGCCTTAACACATCAATTGAGAGACATCTATTGATAGGATGGATTTTAAAAGGTACCAAAGTACATAATGTCAAGAAACTCATTTCAAATATAATTACAGAGGCAGATTGAAAGTAAAATGATGGAAAAATATATATGATGCAAACGTTAATTAAATGAAAGCGGGAATGGCTACATTAGTACCAGATAAAGTAGACTTACTTGAACGTTCATAGTGATACCGAACCTGAAGTGAGCTCGCTCACCCGTTGTGCAGCAAGCCAATCTCTGACACCAGGTGTGGTGGAAGAAAGTAGGAATTTTATTTTTGCACAGCACTGAGCAAGGGGAGAGGGTAGCTGACGCTGAAATCCAAAACTCCACGAAAAACTAAAAGGAAGGCTTTTATTTGGGGTTATAGGTAGGGGAGAGGGAGCATATGGCCTTGCTGGTCAGAGCTTTCCCACCAGCCTGTCTTTGGCCTTGAGACACTTGCAGAGAGGAGGGAGCCTGTGACCTTGCTGGTCAACAGCTTTCCCACCAGTCTGTATCTCTTTGCTGGGAGGAGATGATCCAGGTGCTTGTCCTTGGCAGTGTCTGTCTCCATGGAGGATAGTGGAGTCTGGAGCCAGGAAGCCAGAGTGTTAACAGGGAATGAGTGTTTTGGTTTTAACCCCATACATGCTGGGTTTAATGTGGGGAAACTGATATCAGGGTCAATATCAACAGTAAGTTTATTTTTATTAATCACAACCTGGAAATAGCTCAAGTGTCATTCAATGAGGCAATGGTTAAACAAACTGCAGTATGTCCATATTATTAAACACTATTCCACAATAAAAAGTAACAAACTGTTGAACATGTATCAACTTGGATAGATCGCAACAGCATTATGCTGAGAGAAAAAAAGCTGATTGCAAAAGATCATACAATGTCTGATTCCTTTCATATAACATTACCAAAATGACAAAACTGTAGAGGTAAAGAACAGCTTAGTGGTTATGAGCGGTTAAGGATGGTGAGGATGGGAAGGTGAGAGATGGATGTGACTATCAAGGAGTTACATGAAAAAGACCTTTATGGTGAAGGAAGTTTTCTGTACTTTGATTGTGAAGGTGGTTACACAAATCTAAGCATGTGATAAAATGGCGTGGGACTATACATATTTCGTGTATCAATGTTAATTTCGTGGTTTTGGTTTTGTACTATAGTTATGTAAGATGCAATCATGTAAGATGTAACCATTGGGAAAAACTGATTAAAAGGTACATGGGGTCTCACTGTACTATTTGTCAACTTTTTGTTAATTTATTATAATCTTGAAATATTTCTCTTAATTGGGTAACATTGATTTATAACATTATATAAATTTCAGGTATATATCATTACATTTCAACTTCTGTAGAGACGATCTCGTGTTCACCACCAAACGTCTAGTTTCTGTCCTTCATTGTACACATGTGCCCCTTTAAACCTTTCACTCTCCCAGCAACCCTCTTCCCCTCTGGCAACCACCGGTCTATTCTCCCTGTATCTATGTGTCTGTTTGTTATTATTTTTAAAAATCTTCCACATGTGACTGAAATCATGTGGTATTTTCCTTTTTCCTTCTGACATTTCACTTAGCATAAAACCCTAAAGTGATTTTTTAAATAAAAAATAATACAAGGGGGGT
Organism: Equus quagga; assembly: GCF_021613505.1. Taxonomy (NCBI): domain Eukaryota; kingdom Metazoa; phylum Chordata; class Mammalia; order Perissodactyla; family Equidae; genus Equus; species Equus quagga. The sequence continues at coordinate 31,778,420 of NC_060281.1, forward strand.
AAATAAGGTAAATAATTTTGAGTGGTTTTCCTTGACTCTTGATGGATAAACAAGAAAAAAAAGGAATGAATTCCTGTTTCCTTTGCATTTTGTTCAATTCAGGCTCTCAACGGATGGGATGATGCCCATCCACATTGGGGAGGATGATCTGCTTTACTGAGTTCACTGACTCAAATGTTAATCTCGTCCAGAAACATCCTCCTAGACACTTCCAGAAATAATGTTTAATTTGGGGACCCCTTGGACCAGACAAGTTGACACATAAAATGAACCACCACAGTATCCATCCTCTTTAAACTTACTGATGTTTGTCTAATGGTGTTTTGAGAGAATCTGGACATGGGTTGTAAAGAATTACTAATGATTTTTCTTCTAGTATAAGAAGATTGTAATAGATTTTAACTCTGAACATCTTAATAACGGATCTCCAAAATACGAAACAAAATTTACATTGAAAATTGCATTCTAAAGGTCTTTCTTTACCGTTTATCTATTTCTAAGACTAACAACTCATATGAAATGGAATTTTGTTGTCTACCTCATTCTTTGAATAGGGAAAAAAGTAGTCCCGGACTTCTGAGGGTTAGTGGAATTGCCACCCTGAGAGAATAGAAAAGTACACTTTATTGTGTTTGAACTTTATAATAACCGAAAGGAAACACACACACACACACACACACACACACAGGAGCAAAGACAGATGACACGACTTCAAGGCCTGGGCTTTCTCTCACTGATTTATGCCTTTGAAAAGATTACTGCTTATTGGGGCTTATTTAATTCTAAGTAAATGAGGTGGAAATAGATTAACAATGAGATTCTTTTCAACTCTGATCAACTTATGGTTCTATGGATGTAAAGAAGACAAGGAGAGAAATTCAGCTTAACGATTTTCCTACAGTTTGCCATAATTATTGTTACAGGTAGATATGGGAATTTAGTCTACTTCTTCCTATTTCTGAATGATAGGGAGATCAGATATGATGTTTGTTCCCACGATGAATATAGCAAAAAGAGACAGAAGGTATTTTAAAGGCAATATTTTAAAGGCAAAATTTAGCATGGAAATAATTTTTGTTTATATTTCATCTTGAACTATGAATAAAATGAATATAAAAAAATGAATAAATTTCAAAGAAAAACAAGAAAAGAGAAGATTACTTGTAAATAATAATAAGCAGATGATGAATTTTGAAGTTTTGTTCAGAGAAGAACAGTGCCTCACTCATACCTCGTTCACACTCACTCATACGTGTTACTGACAACCTCATAGGCAGATAAACTTACAAGAAAACCATGGGCCAAACTTCTTGACAGCCAAACTCTGAGCCTTTTGATTTTCAAAAAGTGCCTTTGAGAGTAACAATCTGACCTTTTATTGCAGTTGCAAAAGATGTGATTCAACTATTTGAAACATTTGGATTTGGGTTGCAATAATGGAGACACAAGTTTGAGAAGCTCACAGGAACTGGCCAGTCTCTGAGAAAGGACAATGATGAGAGGACAGCCAGGCCTCATAGAAGTGGTAGCTAGAGGATCACGCAGGACTTAAAACTTCTCCAGGAGCTCGATGCCTTCTTGCCTCTTCAGCATTGAAGCATGTGTGAGTTTACTTAAGTGCTCTCCCAGCTCCTTTCTCAGTCTCAACTCCTCCTTGTTTCTACTGACAAATAAAAATGGCAAGCAATAGGATATATTGGAGTATATGAGGAAGCCATTTGGTATAAACCTAATTCGGCCTGACTTTGTTTTTTCCAAAAGGGCCTGACTGTGGCTATTGAGCACGCATTGTATATCTGCTTAGATATTTCCTATGGCCAGAACAAAGGCCCTTGAGATAAAGGTGCAACTTCCCTCCCCCTCCCACATTGGCATTTCCTTAGGGATAAGCATCTTTCCTTAGGCTAGGAACTGATTGCTGCACTCACCTGTGACCACCCAGCTCACCTGTGACCACTCAGCTGGAGACAACAGACTGCCACCCTGCTGTGTTCACTGAGACGGAAGACCTATCTGCTATTTCCATCAATCACTGTGCCGGCAGAGCAGTCTCGCGACTATTGTAAAAGGGACATTTCAATCCTATGTGAAACATCCTCTCTGGGGGTATATAACCACTCTGTGCACCCCACTTCTTTGGTGCCCTTTCTTCCTTTGGGAAGAAAGGCCCTGGGCCATGGTCCTCAGATTTCAGCTCAGAATAAACTCACCCGAATTTTCATTTATAGATTGGTTATGGATTATTTTCGTCGACACTACTCCTACCTTTCTTCCTGCTATAGACTGATGCTTACTTCCTTGGTTCTTAACCCACATTCATGAGAGAGATAATTTGTTGGGCTGAGCTGACAACTATTCCATTTGCTCAGACACAGCTTTTGGAGGTGTCTTTTTTAGGGTCACTGGCGTCTAATATGAGATGTCCTTGGAAATGGTGCCCTTCTCTTTGCCTTCAACAGTGACTGGATCGGTAAACAATGATTCCCTGGTGAACAGATCGTCTACAACTCTTTCCCTCAGGACAATGGTAGAAAGGGCAATTTGTTTGAAGAGGGGACACATGCATGACTTTCTAGTTTAGCTTTACGCTACAATTCTACTTTTCTAAAATTTTCAAGAGGCATTTATGGTGAGTACCCCAAAGACAGAGAGTAGACTGAAGAGCTAAACTAAAAAAAGAAAGAGAAGAGACAGCAAGTATGGGGCTAAATGGAAAGAAGCTGAGAACAGTGCCAGAAAGTGTGGGATGGATACAAGACCAGCTACATAATTGCAAAATTTCAGTGCAAAATGAAAATGCAGAGCCTCTAACCCTTACAGAATCATCAAACAATATTTTAGTTGCAGTTGTTTATTTGCTTATTTGAACACACGCACAAATAACTGCATATACACTGAAAGATTAATCAATACATGGCAGACTAGACTTCTGTTTTTATTTTTTTCTTCATGCAGATCAACGCCAATGAGGTCATCTAGTGCTGAATGAGGGAGAAATTTTATGCTCACTTGAAAATTTATGTAGACCGAAAAACTAAACCAGGGTTATTACAGAGTAGGTTCCTCTTCTTTTTTTCTCAAAACTTCATCCAGGGGCAGGCGCATGGCCGAGTGGTTAAGTTCACGTGCTCCACTTTGGTGGCCCAGGGTTTTGCTGGTTCAGATCCTGGGTATGGACATGGCACCACTCATCAAGCCATGTTGAGGTGGTATCCCACATAGTACAACCAGAGGCACTCACAACTAGAATACACAACTATGTACTGGGCGGCTTTGGGGAGAAGAAGAAGAAGAAGAAAAAGAAGATCGGCAACAAATGTTAGCTCAGCTGCCAATCTTTAAAACAAAAACAAACAAAAAAACTTTATCCACTGATTCCAGTCTCCTTGCTCCAGACTATTCTTTTGCAGTCCAAATTCAATACTGGCCTCTATCCTCCTCAGATTCAGTAATCTTCTAAACCCTACTGCTGTGTTGGCCCTCAACTCTGCTTCTACCATGGGCTCTCTTTGTATCTCTCTGATCTTTATACTGGCCCACTAGGCTCTTCAGTGGTATCCCCAGGACTGCACCTCTGACTTCGTCTCCTACCGTTTGATCACCTGCTCTAACCAGACTGGCCTCCTTGCTGTTCCATGAATTCTCCAAGCAGCTTTTGCTTTGTACTTACTCTTTTCTCTGCCTTGAATACTCTTCAGATTTTCACACGACTTTCCTCTTCACCCTCTCATATCTTTATATACCTTTCCCAGGACAAACCATCTAATGTTGGCACCTCCTTCAATTCTTACACATCTTTACTACTCTATTTTCTCCTTAGTATTTATCATCGTTTAATATACCCTATATTTAATTTACTTTAATGTTTATTGTCTCCCTCCATGAGAATCTGAACTCAATAAAGGTAGGAGTTTGTGTCTGCTTTCCTCCCTGCTCTGTACTCAAGGTGCCTATATAGAACACAGTTCAATAAAATTTTTAAATTAATTAAATTAAGATTGAGCTTTTCTGAGAAGATTGGTTTGGAGGAGTAGCTGAGAATACAGACTCAATAAAATGTTAACCTTTCTGTGATCAGTATCCCTGAGTAATGGTAGCTCATCTAGCAATATCAGCCTAGAAAGATAAAGGAAAATCTGGCAGATTCCAGGTATGGTCTTTCCACTCCACATCACCATGAAGGGAAGCTGTAAAACCAGAAGTGATAGAAGGAAATATGTTTGGAATATTTACCAAAAGCATTATACCAGATACTTGAGATATACCAGTAAAAACAAAACAAAGAAATAACAAGTCATGCCCTTGTGGAGTTTACATTACAACAGGGTATTATCTTTGCTACGATAATGCTGTGTAACATAATGTAAAACCTCATGGTGTACAAAAACAAGCATACATTCAGATCCTGATTCCATAGATCAGTGATTTAGGGTCACTTCTGTCTGGTGGTGAGCTCTGACTGACTAATCTAGAGTAACCTCAGCTAGAACAACCAGGTCTACTTGGCTCCGCTCCATGTGCATCCTCTAGGAGGTTAGCCTGGATATGTTTTGTGATGACAGCAGGGCAAGAGACAAGAGAAACATGCAAGTGCTTTTACAAACTTCCGCTTATGTCACAACTGTTAACATCTCTTGACTAAATAAATTTACATGATCAAATTCAGAATTAAGGAGAAGGGAATATATTCCACTTCTTAATGGGATGAGTTGCAAGGTTGCACTGCAAAGACAGTGCATGTGGAGAAGGATGAAGAATTTGGGCCATTAGTGAAATTAATATACCACTCGGGGGCTACAGAACGTTAGAAGATGATAAGTGCTATGGGAAAAGAAAACATGAGCAGCGTATTAGGACTGCTGGCAGCTGCAGGGGAATTTCAACTTGAATAGGTTAATAGGCCTCTGTGAGAAGGTAATACTTGAGCAAAGACTCATCTAAGTGGATTTCTGGGTGAAGAATTTTCCAGGCAGAGGAAACAACTACAACAAAGACAACAAGGAAGGAATGTGCCTGGTGTTTTCAAGGAATATAAAGAGGCCTATGTGACTGGTGTGAAGTGAGCAAGGAGAACAATAATAAGAGAAGAGATCAGAAAAGTAACAGATCCTGTAACATCTAGTAAGCCACTAACAGAACTATGATTTCGACTTGAGTCAAATAGGGAGCCACTATGGGTCACTGAGTAGGAAAATGACATGTTCCAACTTATGTCTGTATTAAGACATAAACAATCGATCTTGCCACTGTCCTGAGACTACATAGAAGTGGGAGGAAAAGAAGAAACAGGGAGACTATTGTTCAAGTTATCCAGGCAACAATTGATGGTACCTTTGTCTGGTTATCTAGTTTGTGAGCTGCTAAAGTGGTGAAATGCGATTGAATCTGCAGCAGTGCTTTTTCCTGGGGGGCGGGGGGTAAGGGATGACTCTTAAGAAGTACCAATGCCTAGGCATTAAGGAGCGCATGAATATGGGATGGAATATCATGCAGACCAGAGTTAAAAGGACTAAAGATGCACCTGAATGAATGTCTCAAATCCAGAGAGAGGAAGAATGGTGAACAGAAATAAAATGGAGGAGTTTTCAGGAAAAAAAAGCACTATCTAATTACATAGTTGGTTATTGATTAACCAGAGGGCTTTTAAGTGGCAGTTATTTAGATAGTAAGAATTTATTATATGAGAATGTTACTCAGCCAAGTGTAGTAGATCATAATCTTAGGCCCTTTACCTTAGGTATTTACTTTCCCCATTGATTTTTAAAATCCATATTCTGCACCTGCACACACATTTTCCTTTCCTTCAGATT